>NW_023459447.1:9507-15261 GCF_013731165.1 Rhagoletis pomonella | reverse complement strand
AACCAAAAAAATATATATACATATAAATCTTAAATCCTCACTTAAGAAAACCAGGCCCTTATACCGCTGTACCTAATTCATTCAGATTAAATTTATGATTCTAGGTAAAACATATCCGATGACTCTAACTTTAAAGTACTGTAGGAATTCACCAAACAACAAAAAAGAATTGCGTGTTCTACTCTATACGCGACTTAATCTAAAATTTCAAATAAAAAAAAAACGAAAAAGGAACTCAAAGAAAAAAACTCAATATAAAAAATCTTTAAACCCATGAAAAAAGCAACTCAAAAAAACATTTGCACCCTAACAAATAAATTAATCTATTAACACCAACTGGTGTAAATATTTGTACATGTGCTCACATATATGTATGTTTTTTTTTTCCAACGGAGGGGGAATCTTCCAAAGATGTTATGCACGATTCGTCATCCTGTCCGCTAAGGGTACACCTAATTCGGGACCACGCCCAGACTATGTTATCACATAGTTCAGGACTTGCGAGACAGCGCGCCTACGTGCTAAACGCTTAACTCCGACGTCTGAAGCTTGTGCTTCGCCTTGCGGGACCGCCGTTAGGTATTACGTCGCAAGGCGTAGCTTTGCCAATTGGCTCTTCACACACGCCTTTCTGGCCTACGTCTCGTTCAGTCTTCTATTATCGCTACTGCGCTGCCACTCTTTCTTTCTAAGTTCCTGAAGAACTATAGCGGACCACGCTTTGACTCTACTCCACACCATTCTAGATTGCATCATGTGGTCCACAATGTTTTCTGGCGCCACTCGATCGTTTATCAGCTTTTCTAGGTCTGCTCTGTCGGCGTCATACTTCGGACAAGAAAAGAAAATGTGCTGCACGTTTTCACCGCTACTACCGTGAAAGGAACACCCGGTCCCGTCATCGTGTCCGTACTTGTTTAGATATTCTCTAAATCAGCCGTGACCCGTCAGAAACTGCGTTAGATAGTAATCAGTCTCGCCGTGTTTCCTCTCAACCCACGCTTGTACGTTACCGATTAGCATGTGCGTCCACCTTCCTTTCGTGGTCGCATCCCAGCGTCTCTGCCACTCGTTTAAGCTAGTCTGTCTTTCTTCTTTCCGTTCTTCGCCTGTTAGTCGCCTGCCGATGTTTCTTGACTTGTCGAAAATTCTCTTAAATTCCATGGCCATTATATCTGGTGGCATGATGCCCGCTATGACTCCAACGGCCTCGTGTGATACCGTGCGGAACGCACTGACAACCCTGAAAGCGTTTAGCCGAGTCACTGACTGCGCTGTATTGGCATATGTTTTCTGCTGGAGCGCTGGCCCTGGGGGCCGCAGCATACATTAGTATAGACTGACTCACTTTACCTAGGAGTGCTCGCCTGCTCTGACTCGGTCCGCCAATGTTGGCCATTATCCTCGTTAGCGCGGCCGTAACCCTTGCCGCTTTCTGACAGGCTTTGCCGATGTGCGCCTTGTAGTTGAGTCTCGCGTGTATAGTCACGCCCAAGTACTTAAACGACTGCTGTGTCGTGATGCTATACCCGTCAATGTTAAGCGTAGCTTGTGATCAACACCGCTTCCGTTTTTTGCCCCGCTAGTTGAAGCTTTGTAGCCGTGAGCCAGTTTTTGATTTTTTGCGCGGTATTATTGCATAGAATCTCTATTTCGTTGAGTTCCTTAGCCACTGCTGTTACTACGATATCGTCAGCGTACCTGATGATTTGTACCTCCCTTGGTAGTGGTAGGCGCAGTACTCCATCGTAGAGTACGTTCCACAGCAGTGGGCCCAGTACGGAGCCCTGTGGTACTCCACCCGTCACAGCAGCCTATTTGACAAGTAGTTGGAAACAACTCTCAGCAGATAGGGCAGTGTTTTCTTGCACTCCAGGGCCCTTATTATGTGGGGCCAGTAGGCCGAGTTGAAAGCATTTTTGACATCGAACGTTACTACCGCGCAGTATTCTTTCGTGCCATATATCCATCTAGTGACCTCTGTTTTCGGAATCCATATTGGTTGTCGGCGAGACCCGGGGATTCTTCCTCTAGGTGTTGCTCTAGTCATACACAAATAAGTCGCTCCAGTATTTTTCCAAGCGTGTCCAACTTGCAAAGCGGGCGGTACGAGCTTGGTTCCCCGGCAGGTTTATTCGATTTCTGCAACAGAACCAACCGCTGCTTCTTCCAGATTTTTGGGAAGACTCCTTCTCGCAAACACCGCTCAAATAAGTCAGTGAACGGGCTGGTATTATGCTTAATGGCAACCTTTAGAGCTTTGTTTGGAATACCATCTAGACCTGGTGCTTTGGCATTGCCAAACCTTTCCGCCGCTTGGATTACTTCCTCGTCAGTGACAAATGGTGCGTTCATTATCGCAGGTTGTTCTACTCGCTGCTGTCGTTCTTCTGGAGTTTGCCCAGGGAAGAGAGTTTCCACAACGTTTTTTAGTAGGATGGGGCAGGTTGGCGCTTGCCCTTTATCACCTTTAATTTTCCTCATCACCACTTTGTACGCATCTACCCACGGATTTTCGTCTACACACAGAGCTCTTTGAAATAGCACGACTTACTCCTTCTTATTGCTTTCTTGAGTTCGCTTCGCTTCCTTTTAAAGCACTCGAGCAGCCATGTGTGCTCCGCCGATCCCCGTCTCCTTTGGCAGAGCCGCCTCGCTTTGTGGCACTCACTCCTTAATATGTCAATTTCTTCGATCCACCAGTATGCAGGCTTTCTGTAAGCGCCTTGTTTTTTCCTGCACATAGCGGCGTCACATGCTTTGCTGATGTGTCCCACCAGAATTTCCGCCTGTCGTTCCGTATCTTCTGCGATGGCAAGATTTGCCTCCATCATGCGTCTGAAGAGTTCCTCGTCAAGTGTTTCGACTTTCCACCCTCGCGTCCGTGCGTTTCTGATGGCAGCACATTTTCGACTCTGCGCATTGTTTCCGTTTTCGACCATAATGGCCAAATGGTCACTATGCGTATAGAGATCTGACACCTCCCAGCTTGTTGACCGCACTAAGGAACTGCTAGCGAACGTGATGTCAATCATCGAGCCACGACCGTTCTTTTCGAAAGTGTTCCTGTTTCCCGTATTTAACAGCACTACATCCAGCAACGAAAACGCCTTGAGTAGAGCATCTCCCCGTCTGTTCGTACAGATGCTGCCCCATTCCATCGCCCACGTAATGAAATCGCCTGCCACCATGTTCATCGTAGTAGTCAGGGCTTCTCCTACCAATTCGTCCAGGGTTTTTTCAAAATCACTTTGTGGCACGCTCGGTGGTAAGTAACAGCTATAGAAGTTGATTCCACAGATCTTCGCCCGCGTGTAGTAGGCTTTTCCTAATAGCGGCTTTTCTTGGAGAGCTTGGCCTCCACAGACCCATATGGCGGCTTTGTTTGTGCAATCAGATGTCCATGTTGCGGCGCCCATGTTTTTGTACTGATCACTAATTATTGCTACATCCACTTTCTCTTCGTACACAGTCTGCATGAGAAGTTCCTGCGCTGCCTCGAAATGGTTTAGATTTAGCTGCATGACTCTAATTTTGTGGAGTTTTTGCATGCTTCTTGGTAAAGGGGACATTTCCGGCTACCTATTTGATGATCCGAGTTTTCCCTTCCCTTGTTCTTGCACGCGCTAGAGGTCGGTTTTTTCTTGCACGCTTTCGCGAATTGCCCCTTTTCTCCACATTTGAGACAGCACTGACTTCTAACTTCTGGGTTGCTGCACGCTCTCGCCAGATGTCCGTATTCAAAACACCCAAAGCACTTTTTTGGATTCGGTTTCTCTCTTATCCTGCACACTACCCAGCCTATCTTTACTTTCCGTGCATCTAGCAGTAGCCTTGCCTCCAGCGCGGGAAGGCTTACCAGCGCTGTTTGAGTACCCGCGTACGCCGCCCTGATGCTTCTGATCGACTGTTCGCCGAAATGGTTTAAATCCCTTATTTGGGTGCGGATGGCCTCGGCGATGTCTTCTTTCGTGGTGATCTCGTCAAGGTCCCGAATTTCGACCATTACTTCGTGGGAAAGCGCTCTGATTTGTGCCTGATCACCTAGCACTTTACATATTCCGCTCTTAAACTCTCCCATGCTTTTCATTTGCGTTTCCTTCAGCTCCAGCAGGACTTCGCCTTTGGCCGTCTTCCTAATTCGCGATACATTCTCGCCGAGTTTTTGCAAAGCATCATCTTTTTTCACCGCCCTTAAGATGTCGCTGTAGGACATATCTCCAGTTCGCGCTATAACTATAGCATCGGGACGTGGGGGCGGCTTGTACGGTGTCTTCTTGCTGCTTCGTGGTTTACGTTTCACCGCTGTCTAGCCTTTTCCTTTTTCCTCCTCCATTTCTTTGTTCTTGGTAGGGCGACTATCTTTCGTCTCCTTCCTCAAGATGGTTTCTGACTTCCTTGGCACCTCTTCATGTGTGCGCATTGTGTGTGCATTGTATGCAGGGAGGCGGGCCGAAATAGACAGGAACGGGTATACCCTCGGGGACGATGCCCTACCCCAGTTCCCTGAGGCCTGTCCTTCGCTTTACCAGTCCCGGAAAACACGGACGGACCGGCGCTCGCCAGGAGCAACTCAGGCTACTAATCCTGCGTCCAATGCACACTTCCTGACCAGGGCCCGAAGGGGCTGGTTACTGATACACACCGCGGCTGACACCTCGGCAGAGCAGGCTCACATCACCCTCTTCGTGCCACCAGCGGAGAAGTCGCTGTCGAGATTTCAAGGTACTCCCAGTGCGCCGCGACGCGTACCGGCCAGGTTACAATATCAGCCGCACCTGACATGGTGAACAGACGCTGACCAGGAAGCCGCCCCATGCATGATGAGGGGGACACATACTTCAAAGAGGCGGTGTCGACTCGCCACTGTCACAGGAACTTCATCGAACTTGCTAGCTTTTGACCAGCGTCCTTCATTCCAGTCGCTCATCGTCGGGGGTTACTTATTCGTTTAGACTTATTTCGCAACTAACCTGCTACTATAGGCCGTCCGCCTATCCGCGGCCTGCCGACCCTCCCGTTAGCTTAGAGCCCAGCTATGGTGACCGTCCCCAAAAGGAATCAAGGCACCCTCCGGGCACATATGTATGTATTTACATATGTACTCATATATATAAATGTACATGTACATATACCTTCAGGGAGCGCAACGACAGAAAAACTTTACGATATAGGAATGTAACCGAGTACGCAATAATGTATGGATGTATGTATGTAACTACAAAACATTTACTCATTACCAAATTCAAATTTCACGCACCTGGTCACTCCAGCGATGTTGGTACCAGCATGTCATTGAGAACCTGTGTGGGATGAGAGTCTTGCCTAAGATACATACAAATATGCATACATACATATGTCTATTACGGAGGCATTGAGCCTCTCCTAGTTTAACAGCTCAATCACTCGCTCGAGTTCGGGGGCATCGAGCGGGTCGCAAAAGGAACTGAATGAAATCATTTAGTAGTACTACAGTGATATGCGAGATGTTAGCTAAGGGTTTGAATCCGGAGTTATAAAAAGAAACCAATTATAAAAAAGTGCAATAATTTAAAGCGAAATCTAAGTAAAGTTAAACACAATTAAAAATTCCTGTTTAAGCCGCCGCTTAAACTTAATTCAGCGGCCGTGCGCGCATCCTGTGGCCGCAGCGGTGTGAAGTCCGAAAAATGATTAACGAGCGCGCACGGCCGCTTCCCATCATCGAGCCAAATGAGAGACCAGTCAGTTCAGCCAAAAACGTCGGACATCGCG
>NW_023459447.1:717-9407 GCF_013731165.1 Rhagoletis pomonella | reverse complement strand
AAAAAATAAAAATAGCCCGCAAGCCAACAAACACATTAAAAACATATTTAACAGAACCAAATCAAAAATACCCAAAACTGAAAAAAAACGTAATTTATAAAATCCCATTCAACGGCAATGCAAGACTATCACAACATAAATCTGACTTTAAACAATGTCAGAATGTAAATTTCCAAAAAACAGCCCTCTGGCCCACTGTGCTACCAGCGGTCCCTCTCCGAGCTTCGACGGAGCAACGATTCTCCAACAAGAGCAACACTATTACAAGCGCTTTACCTTAGAAATGCTCCACATAATAAACACACCGACAAACATACGACTGAACTATAAAACGGACACTGATAATTGCGCTCACCTATATAGACACTTACTGGCAAGTAAGATAACAGTACAAAACTCCATGTCACACGGAGCAGACGTGTAATCAATGTATGTATTTAGTGTTTAATTATTGTAATGTAAATTGTTATATTATATGTTTACATGTATATATATGTTTGCCCTGAAGACGGTTACCGGTGTGTAACCGAAATATATTGGAAAAAATTAAAATCCTGTGTTTTAATTAAAAAAATTTTCTAAAATCATTTGACCTAAAGCCGGCACAACTAACAAATTAAGTAATAAAAAGGTCGCCAAAACCAGCATCATTATCACAACAATTATAAAAATTTCTCTCAAAAACATACGTTTCAAAGCATCCCTGTTGATGTCATAATTCAAATACAAATTTGAATAGAAAGTTTGATGCAAACGATTTTCCGCGATATTCATCATACAAATTTCTTTATTCTTTCTTTTCTTCCACGCAAATTTACTCATTACTTTAAGTGGCTTTCATCTTTTTATTTTTGTAAAAAATAATATAAACATGTTGCTCTTGCCAGCTGCAATAGCTTCAATACACTAACAAAAGAGTGAATACCCAGTGAATAAGAATCCCAGCATTTGCCTCGCAAATGTTTCCGTCTGGCCTCCTCATGATCCACAATGCCTCCGGAGGTAGTCAACACAACGTAACCAAATTGACGAGAAGCCAGCAAGATGTTTGTCCACTTCCAACCATTCCAATCAGTTTATGCGATTTAATGGGCCTCATGCACAAAAAATGAGTCTAAGCTCAGACTCAATTTTTGCACTGAAGGGTTGAGCTTAAGCCCAAGAATTTGTACTGAAAATCGAGTTGGAGCTTAAACTCACTTTTAAGGCATGAGGCCCGTGCCGAGTGTTGCGCCCAGTAAATAGTGGCTAATTTTTACGAGTGGCTGTGGGCCACTGCCAGTAGCTGCAGCTGCGGCGGCACGTGATTGTGGCATAACGTTGATGTACAATTGAAGCGTAAAATAAAAAAGCACGTGCATACGTGCTGCGTAGAGACGTAAATTATAATTTTCCCGAGCTCCAGTTTCTTATCGCACTATTATTTTCCTTATGACTTATAATTCTCTGCCACGATTTGCGCTGCTCGGGCCACGGCTGCTTGTACAAGAAAACAACGCATTTGATCAAACGACCGGTCAAGTTTACTACAATTTTGCCGGAACGATGATCATCTTACTTGTCCGTATGTCGCTCTGGAAAGAAATATATATTAAATTATATGGTTTCTTAAAAAGAAATGCAAATCTGCCTAATTTTTCCACCGGCATGCACGAATATGATGTTCAAACCAGCAACAATGACAACGAGTTTCACCCACATTGTTGTATTTTAGCGGAAAAACTATAAGTTTTACAAATATTTCAAATTATTGCCATGAACATGCACATTTATCGTTCATATTGGAAATGCAAGACCTGGCATTTATCAAAGAACGTAGAAACAAGAAGGGACAACTCGTTATAATTGTATCGAAAGTGAGCGACAGGGGCGCGCCCTCTCTTTTGCCCTAGTACGTTTTTTGATTGGATGAAAATAGAAGGCATGCCCCTGTTGCGCACTTTCGCTACAATTATAACGAGTTGTCCCTTCTTGGTATCTACGTTCTTTGCAAGTATTTTGTATTTCTTATTGAATCAATTCAAAATAATAAAAACACATTTTCCTAGAAAATTTCGCAATTTACATTTCAAAGTTTTTTCTGAAACTTGGATGCAACTCTGCGGAGAATGGTAGAATTAGAAATCAGGTGATCTTAGCTGTTTTCAAATGTAAACAAACGAAATGGCGCTTTCCATACTTGTAAGCCTATACAATGGCAGAAAGACAAGAGAGCTAGCCGGAAGTTATGTTTTTTTTTTAGTAAAAATGCTTGTAAATTTTTGACAAATTGTAAAATAGAGATGGTCTCTTATTAGATATGTGCATTCTCATTAGTGATGTGTATTGATATTCTAACACTCCCTCAATGCGCATCATCATACTTAATTCATTTAAGATGGTCTCTTATTAGATATGTGCATTCTCATTAGTCATGTGTATTGATATTCTAACACTCCCAAAATGCGCATCATCATACTTAATTCATTTAAAAAATAAACAAACAATTTTTTTGGTAGTGGTTTAGTTAACAAATCAGCTACCTGATATTTGGTGTTTATATACTTTACTTTAATTCATTCTCTACTTTTTTTTATAAAATTATACTTAATATCCATATGCTTCAACCTCTTTTGATCGGGATTCATTACAGTTTTCATAGTGCTCTAATTATCTTCATACATAATAATATTATCAAACTTTACATCTAAATCTGACAATAATTTTCACCCCTATTCTGCAACTCCTTCGTATTCGGATTTTGCTACGAATCGTAGAAATAGTATGCTGCAATCCGAATCGTATTTGCGAAATTCGTAACAATGGCATGCCTAAAAACGAACGAGTAAGCTTTTTCGCGTAATTTTGTACGAAAACAATTCTGTGTCGGAGGCGAAATAAAAGATGTAAATCGATGTGTGTTTGCAAGAAGTATTGGTGGTGTTCATTTAAACAGATAAATTTGCCTTTGGCATATACGTATATTTTTATCCACTGCTTTATATAAGCGAGCAAAAAAGAATATTTGTTGCCCCTTATCGAGAAACTTGGGTCTGGTTTAGTTAATGTACAACGATTTTCGGTTGTTGTGTCCAAACGCATAACCTGAATCCAAAAACTTTAACATACACGTGTAATCAAAGGATTCACATTTTATTTAAGATAAATGTTTTAAATTTCCGAGCACTATCATATTAATAAATTCGGTTTGCACTATGCACTTTTTTGCAAATTTCGACGTGGGTTCTGCGCAAAAATACTGTGTAGACGGAGTGATATGCACAAGAAATATTGTATACCTTTGTCACGCGGAAGCCCCTCTTCTCCGGCAACACAGAAAGGAGAATTGTACTTAGTAAGAGTTATAGTCCCTAAGCGCGGTCGAAGGCAGAAGCAAGCGCAACAGGTGATGGAGCTAACAAAATGCATGTTTTCAATGGCTTGGAAGAAGCTGTTATTGCCTTAACTGGATTGAGAACCAGAGCTTCAGGCATAGGAGGAGTTCTGGCTTGTGGTTCAACAATTCAACCAGAATCTGGCATAGATGCGCCTATGGTTACTATGCCCGACAGCTCCGCATACCTTTGTGAATCCATTGCTATAGCGCCCGCTTACTCTGCTGTTATAATTGCAAATACATCAGAATCCATAATTTTACAATAAACAAGCACATGATGAGTATTTTTTAATTCCTTTCCACTTTGTTTTCCTTAATTCAGCTATCTTCGAAAAACAACTGATAGCTGGCAATGCTGCACATGTTTCCGCAAGGGTTGCAGCATGTGGATTTTTCGTTTTTCGTAGGTATTTCTTGTACTTTCTGACTTCGACCGTCATCTATGCTTGTCTCTTCATTCGATGTCTCATTATACCTTTCATGAGCATGAAATGGTATTATAACTTTGGTCCGATGTTTGTAACCAGAACAAAAAGAGATAGACCCATGAAAATGTATACTTATATGATCAGAACGTCGAGCTGAGTTGATTTAGCCATGTCCGTCTGTCCGTCTGTCTGTCTGTTTGTATGCAATCTAGTATCTCAGTTTTCGAGATATCCGGATAAAATTTGGTAGGTGGGTGTATTTTTATAATGTATTAATCATTTGTCGGAACCGGAAGAATCGGACCACTATAACATATAGCTCCCCATACAACTGATTGTTCAGATATGAGATTTTTCATTATAACTTCTCCATTTATGCAGCTACGAACATGAAATTTTGCAATACTTGCACCCATTATCAACAGAATACTTACAGTGAAAATTACAAAGATCGGGTCACTATAACCTATAGCTTCCATACAACTGATTGTTCAGATATAAAATTTTGCGTTATAACTCCTCCATTTATATAGCTAGGAACATGAAATTCCGCACTGTTTTCAATAATTATCAACAGAAAACTTACAGTGAAAATTAAAAAGATCGGGTAACTATAACCTATAGCTCCCATACAACTGATTGTTCAGATATGAGATTTTTCGTTATAATTCATCCATTTATGTAGGTAGGACCATGAAATTTCGCGCTGTTTTCACTCATTATCAACAGAAGACTTACAGCGAAAATAACAAAGATCGGGTCACTATAACCTGCAGCCCCCATACAACTGATTGTTCAGATATGAGGTCTTTTATCATAACTCCTCCATTTATGCAGCTAGGAACATGAAATTTCGCACCATTTTCAATCATTATTAACAGAATACTTACAGTGAAAATAACAAGGATCGGATATATATCTTCCATACATCTGATTGTTCAGATATGGGATTTTACTGTAAAACTCCTTTATTTGAACAGCTAAAACCGATAAATTTCGTAAGCTTTATCTCCTATAGCACTGATTGTTAAGATACCAGTTTTTGCCATATATCTCCTTTATGTACGAAACTAAACCCAATAAATTGTGAACAGACTAACGGATAGTAAGTTTTTTATCAAGTCCGGGACATAACTTAATTTCACAATTCGTATACCTGTTTCCCACATAACATTTTGCCTGAATATTTCCAATCCATATAGCCTACAATATGACACCAGTTTTAGCTGCAGCAATATTTCTCGGTTTCTTTAAACCTAAATAATCTGTGAAAAAGTGCTTATTATTTACTAAGTGATTTGAACAGCCTGAATCAACATACCACACTATGTTATTTCTATTTAAATTACTATCACATAGAAAAGCTATTCTATTTGACTGCGACTCACATTCGTCCGTGCTGTAAGCTTGGCGTCCTCGATGATAACTATCCTCCTTGTCCGTGATTGAAGCTTAGCTTCCGCCCCGCTTTGCTCCTCTATTGAAACCTCGACCTGACGGTTGATTAAACTTTCGTTGTGCGCATTGGAACCTGTTATGTCCAGGTTTACCACACGTGAAGCATAAAAATGCATTATCAGGCTGACTCTGATAATTCGCGTTACTATGTTTCTTCTTCTTCTCTTCTTCGCCTAAAAGTCTTGTTTTAACAAAGTCGAGTCTCAAATCTGTCACCGTTTCAAGTGCAGTAGTTATTCCATCATAAGATTGTGGCATGGATAGTAATAAATAGTTCACTTTTTCTTACTCGCTTAACTCAGAGTCAGCTTCTTTTAACTCGGTAAACATTTCTTCCAATTTCACGAAATGTTGAGTCAAAGATTGGATTTCGTGATATTTTTTATCTTCCAGATTTCGCCTTATATATAATTTTCTTCTTACGCCTTTCTTCTTAAAAGATTGTCCAAATTTACAAACATTTCAAACGCTGAATTCTTTTCAATATATTCTATGTGAGTACCCGCAACTCCGGCTATGATGATCGACTGGGCCTTCGCTTAATTTTTCGCATTTTCTGCATTGTTGCTAAAACCTTCATCTTCCACCGCTTTAATAACACCATTTTCCCGCAAAATACCTTTTATGCGAAACGCCCACGTGCTGAAATTATTGCCGGCAAATGGCGTGATTGGAAGGCGATCTCTTTGGCTCCACATATCGCATTAATCTGCAATAATCTTGCTCTGCTAACACTGTTGAGGTTACCTTGGGAAATTTTTGCTTATTTGTATAAAGATTTTGTAGTGGGGGCGGAGGGGGAGGGGGCGTGGCCCCCAAACCCAGCATAAACGATAGAGGATGGACGACGATTTATGAAAACTCACCCCCCTCATCCCCCTCCCCCTACAGACCTCTTGGGAGCTGTTTGCAAATTGGGGAAATCTTGATTTTTTCCAAAAGGATTATAACCCCCACTACTCCTTTCTCTGTTGCCGAAGGACAGGGGCTGAACACCTTTTGCAGAGAGCTCCTTTCTGTGTAGGCGGCCTTCGGCCGCACTTAGGGATTATAACCCTCACTAAGTAGAATTCTCCTTTCTGTGTTGCCGAAGAAAAGGGGCGGAACACGTTTTGCAGAGAACACCTTTCTGCGTAGGCGGCCTTCGGCCGCGCTTAGGGATTATAACCCTCACTAAGTAGAATTTTATTTTCTGTGTTGCCGAAGAAGAGGGGCTGAACACCTTTTGCAGAGATATTTCGTGGATATTGTTTGTTTGACAGCTTAGCTCGGAAATTTGCAAAAAATACCATATTTCCAACCGACATTATTAATAAATTAGTGCACAGATATACTAAATTTTATTTTTTTATAATAAAGCGTGAACTGTTGTCTACAAGTGTGTGCAAAAGTTTTTTGATTCGAATTACGCGTTTGGACACAGCACCACAAAATCGTTGTACAAATATGCAAACAGCAAAGAACGTAGATAACAAGAAGGGACAACTCGTTATAATTGTAGCGAAAGTGAGCAACAGGGGCGTGCCTTCTCTTTTGCCCTAGTACGTTTTTGACTGCATGAAAATAGAAGGCATGCCTCTGTTGCGCACTTTCGCTACAATTATAACGAGTTTTCCCTTCTTCTTATCTACGTTCTTTGCAAACAGTACCCGTTACCTTAATAGATCTCATTTATTGATAAAAAAAAAGGTATTTTGTGTATATATATCTTTATTAGAATAATATAAGGCAAAATTTTAGTTTGCCATCCCCCGTGTACAAAAAAAAAGTGGCTATGGGGGGTAGGGGGAGGTCTTCTGATTGCAAATATATATACTTTTAGCCGCCGGAGGCTTATAGTTTTTAAGTTATTTGTTGTTAAAGTTTGTAAATTGAAATAACCTCTCGGCGCTATTTCACACAATAAACACTATACATATTTACGTACACACTTCGGCAAAATAGTTGCATTAAGACCCCGCACAATGAAATAAAAACATATTTTTACATATATGATGTATTTTTATTAAATTTTGTATGTTTTTAAAATCATCACGCACTTATATATGTACTAGCTTATACCCGCGGGTTTCACCCCGCGCTTTTATACAAATAGGAAAAATAATTTAATGATGTTAGATTTTATTTCTGTGCCCATTTCGTTATAGCTCGTTATTTTCTAAGCGAGTTAAGGTATTTAGGCCGTTTAAAACTATGAAATTATAAAATCTCCTCTCTCCTCCCTCTAAGTTTACCTTAAAATGTTTCCAGGTATACGACGCGTGAACGTGAAACCTTCTTGGAGGTGCCACGGCGAGTTCTAATATTTCCAACTCAAATTTGGTAACCTGGCCTTGATAAAATACCACTTCTCATTACTGTAGCAAATGCCTCAAGAGAGCTTTAGATTATAAGGTCGAACCCGGCTCTCCCTTTTCCATTTAATGAAATTTATTCTGTCTTCCACAAACACTTCCAGGGATATGTGGCAAGAAAAAGTCAATTTGTACAGGAAGTGCCACGCCCATTTTTCTTATAACCCTAATCTTCTTCCATGAATTTAGAATTGATTTTACATACCCCAGTACCAAGTCCCAGTACTCTACCATGAACATCTCTGGAGATATGCAGTATATAACAGTAAATTTGTACGGGAGGTACCATGTCCCCTTTTCGAATAACACAAATTCTTCTCTATGAGTGTGGAATTAATTTTGTATACACATCTCGGTGCCAAGTTCCAGTCCCCTGCAATAAACACCTCCAGAGATATGCAGCATAGAAAAATCAATTTGCATGGGAGTTGCCACACCACCTTTTCCAATAACTCTCATTTTTCTCCATGAGTATGGTATTAGTTTCACATACATACATGCATACATATGTATTTCCATACCAAGCTTGAGTGCTTTACCCCAAACATTTGAAGAGATATGCAATATGAAACTTTCAGTCAGTATGGGAGGTGCTACGCCTCTTTTCCAAAAACGTCCATTTTTCTCCGTGAATATGAACATGATTTCACCCAGTGTTGGCAAACTGTTAATCTGATTAACGATTAAAAATTAACGATTAAACGCCTTTGGCGATTAAAATTAATTAGTCGTAATCAACTGTACGATTAATGATAACATTTTTTTAATCGTTAATCGCTGGCTGCGATTACGTTTAATTAATTTAAAACATTAATCGTTAATCCAATTAAAAATAAAGTCTGATTAATTTGTCTAGTTTGTCCGAGTTTGAAACCAAACACCAGTTATAGTAATTATTTTGTGTTTTACGCTTTGTAGCGCCAGCTGTTTGCCACATACGTTAGTGTGCGTTTGGTTGTATGCGTGCGAACTTGATCGAACATACAAAACTAGAAGCCAATCAAACCTGTGTTGACCAATTGATGCAGAAAAGAAAGTAATGTGTTGGAGTGAGAAAGTTTGCTAGCTTATGGT
>NW_023459447.1:0-707 GCF_013731165.1 Rhagoletis pomonella | reverse complement strand
ATGCCTGCATGCCGCCTCGCCTGGCTCGACCATGCTGCTACATTACAGCTTATAAAAAGCACGTAATATAAAAAAATAATAATTATTGTTATTAGTAATACATAAACTGGGAACTTTTACAAACCTTGTTTGTAAAACGTTTGTTGGTATACATATATCTTAATGAAACTGCACACCAAATTGCTTAGATTGATGAGGAAACCCGACTTAGCCATACTGGATTAACTTGCTTTGTGTGCACAGGAAAATTCCAGCATAACTTAATTAATCACCAAACCTACTTGATCAAATTAAGAGTTAATGATCAAAATTTAATTTTTTAATCGCGGTACGGTTAACTGTTTAGTCGGATTAAAATTAATCATGATTAACTGTAATCAGATTGAATTTAATCGAATTAACTAACTAATTAAAACATCAATCGATTAATGCCAACATTGATTTCACATACATAACACTATACCAAGTTTCAATTCTCTCCCACAAATACTTCCAGAGATATGTATGTCATATGAAAATTCCAATTTGTATGGGAGGGGCCTTGAGCTATCGGACTTACTTTCAGTCTAAGACCATCCTTCCGAAATCCGTAGTAAGTGTACTAAATTCCGTTCTGATCGGAAAACCGGTTAAGGAAGTAGCCTATTTTTCAATCCAGGTTGTTTAATATTTAGGTTTGAGTCCGACTTGTGCAGCGCGCACAAATA
>NW_023459446.1:54848-57825 GCF_013731165.1 Rhagoletis pomonella | reverse complement strand
TTAGTTTAGCGAAGTGCAAATTTCAGGTCGCTGCAAAATACCTTTGATTTTTTAGATTTTTTATTTTTTTTCGTTGATGGTGTTGTGTACCTTCAACCGTATGTGGTTTGGAAAATATTTATTTCCGAAATATATTTAGCTGAGTTGCCACATGTTTAAAAAATCGAACTCAACTTACTTACTTCATCAGTTAATTAAAGTATGTAACGCAATTTCAGACGAAGGATATTTAAGAATGTCTTAGCGCGAAACTACTTTTGAAGGGGGTTGCCACCTGTTTAAAGAACCCAACTCAACTTAAATTGAGGCAGTTACCTTATGAATATTATGTGTCAAAATTTTGGGTGCCAGATGAAAGTGATTGAAAATAATTTGAAAATGGTTGCCATCTGTTTGAATTGTCGAATTTAATTAACTCATACACATGGTATATGAAATAATAAAATATTTGTGTCAAGCGAAAGAGTGTTAAGAAATTTTTAATTTGAACACTATATATTTTTTTTTAGATATTTGAAAAAGTTTGCCACCTGTTCGAAAATTAAAATTATTTAAAAAGTTAAATGAATTATTAAAATATGGGTGTCTGAAATATATTTTGGAGCGCTGCCACGTATTTTATAAGTTGCATTCAAATGATTCACTAAGTTTAATGAATTACTTAACTTATAACTCTGTCTAGCATTTCGAATATTTTTTATATTTTTGAAAGTAAATTTAGGCGTTTTGACGCTGTACGGGTTCACTAGTATAAAATGATTACCTTAATGGGCGAAGTGTAGGCGGCACTCATTGAATAAAAGTCACCACTTTCGTTAATTCGCGGCCATCATAGGAACTCAACTCCACCTATTCCAGGAAACGCGACTAGACAACGATATGTGGGGTACAACAAAAATTATATAATATAAGGGTTAACTGAATGAGAGCATACAGCTTCTTGCATTTTCACTTAAACCAACTCAGCTGACAGCCTCTTCATTTTGGCCCAACTCTATCGACTATGATTGACTCAGATTGTTTAGGCAAGGCTAAGTAGCCTCTAGAAAAACAATAAATCTTAACCAAATTAACGAAAATCGGTGTGGATGTTGCCATTAACTTATGTAATGTAGGTCGCTTTTGAAAATATTCTAAAAATGACTCCGCATAAATTTCAATTTCACCCAAACCTTTATTTAATTTTAATACTTTTTTCTATTTTCATATTTTTTATGTTGCAAAGAGATACCATCACATCCAAACTAGTGTCGCAACATAAATTTTTGAATTTTTTCTATAACTGCATTAGCCTCAAGTGTTAGTCCTCCTTTAGACGCAATATGTTGGCAATGGATTTTAAACAGAATGTGCCTAGTTGACACACTTTTAAAAACACCTGATGCTCTGCAAACCAAAGTACCCGAAATCTTAACGAAATCTTTAGGAGTATCTCATTTCTGTAACGATTTTTGTACGAATCTTCAAAGAAAATTATACAAAGAAATTTGTGTATGAACAATAAAGAAAATTCTGAAAGATTCTGCAAGAAATTCTTCACATAGCAGCATTATTTTCATTGCTTTGCCGATTTTCATCCGAAATTTCGTAGAAGAATCGAAGTGTGCGAAGTTTATTTCATTCTAGAAAATTAGGCAAAAAATCGGATGAGATCTTTACGAATTCTTTAGAATTTCTCTACAACTCAGAATACTCTGAAAAAATCGTTTGTAGGGTGATTATGTAAATTTATACAATCGAAATCGAATTAAAAAAAAAATCGTTAAAATTCAGCTATTTGAGATGAACTTTCTAGCACCCAGTAAAACAATAAAATTAAAAGAGAGTAGAAAACGTATTCCGGCCGTATTCACCAGATCAATTGTGCGCGGAAAAATGATTCCATACTTAAAAAAATGCCGCGTAAATATACTACCTACTTACATACACATACGAGTACATATTTAGTAAAGAATCTCGATATTTCATATGCCTTCTCTTTCCAGGTCATCAACAAAACACTTTCGCAGATCCGCACACTTAAATGTTAAACACTTTCACGCAGCACAGCTGTCAATGAAAAATGGTCAATGGTGGTTACTCATATTTCATTCAAGAGTGACCCAAAAACCTTCACAAATTAAAATGGCTTTCACACGTTTACTTATTGTTGTTGTGTGTGTTTATAAGTGCGCTTGGAAGTGTGTGCGTCACACAATCGCATCACCACAACACAATTATGGTCGACAGTAATTTCCCAAATACCAGCAACAACAATAACTGTCCAAAATTTGACATGTCCACTTGTCATTTACAATGTCCCCAAACGCGCTTACCAAAGCATCGGCGTCGGCTAACAAAAGGACGAGCGCGAGCGTCGGATGACAAACCAGACCGTCGAGACCGTACGACGGACGACAGACGACGCATCGACCGAACCATCAGTATCATCATAATTTAGCAAGAGAAATGGGAAAATTGCAATCAGCAACATAATTTCCTTTACTTACATGCGTACATACATACCTACTTATGTAGTTGCGTCATTGCGTAAGTGTTGTTTGTTGTTGGTATTGGCTGACCAAATGCGTGTTACTTGCTTGTTTTGTGCACATTATTTCCATCAACACATCAACTTGGTAATTTTACAAAAACTTAATTAAATCGGCGGGTTCTGCATTGTTCACTTTGCGGTTATTTGTTGTTATTGTTGTCCTAATTCACTTGTGGCTCAATACAAAAAAAAAAAAAAAAAAAAAAACAGTTCTGAAAAGCAACATTGAGCTCAATGATGATGATGATGGTGATGATTATGTCAACTAATTATTGCCAGATTTCTAATTGCAACATTCATTTACTTTCGTTTGGGTAGCAGAGCTCTTTTAATATTCGAACGCCGCTTTGGCGAGTTGATAACTGTAATTTGACTATATATTTTTTTGTTTTGTTTCAATATTTGGTGTAATCGGGTCGATTATTAACATGAGTAATGAAAAAC
>NW_023459446.1:0-51848 GCF_013731165.1 Rhagoletis pomonella | reverse complement strand
AAAAAACAAATTAGACAAGAATTATAGACTGCAATATAGCGAAAGTACCTGTTTTGAAAAAAATAAGTGCATTATGTCCTTTGTGATAATGAAAGTGCTGCCAAGTTTGTACAAAAAATTCTTCTTGGGCCATAGTACAGGGAGACTCCTATTAAACTAATAAAGAAAACACTGAATGTCGGGACTTAATCGGTACAAATATAAAAAATTAAGACACTTATGCGTCCCGACTTTTAAAAAATATTCAGCGGAACGATTTTCTCAAAATCGGTATTGTCCCGCCAAAATCGGTACGAATGGTCACCGTATACATATGTAGGTACCATGCTACCTTAGACTTAGTCAAAATTGGCAAGGTATGGTTTGGAGGTGTCGATATGCACATATACATTTGTTTAAGGTTATATATCTTTTTTCTATCTAGATCCTTACCTCTACTCTTTTCGTTCTAATAACATTTATGTTATTCTATTTTAACTTGGTCTTCATCTTTGTTTATATCCTTTATATCTTTGCTTTTATGTACATATGTATGTGATATGATTTCGTGTGAAGTGATGTGATATGATGTCATGTAATGCCAAATGATGACATATCATGTGATGTTCTCTCATACGATGTCACATCATGTGTATCGATAACAAAATCGATAAAAATATCGATAGCAAAATCGATAAAAAATTGACAATAAAATCGATAAAAATATCGGAAACAAAATCGATAAAAATATCGGAAACAAAATCGATAAAAATATCGATCGAATCGATCGATTTTTTGCTTTTTTTCTTTGGAGATATGATCTGGCATTTTTTCGTTATTTTGGCTAATCATGTACTCCTTAAAACGTTATATCTCGGGTTCTGGCCATCGTAGAGACTTCATCTTACCGTCGGTTTAAAGCTAAAGAAACGGGCTTAACATTTCTATATATAAGATGGTCAAGATTGTCCTAAGGCTAACATAGCTATTAATAGTTGTACTTTTTGAAGTTGATTGGCATAGTGAAGACCAGTAAATAAGGGATTAAAAATTATACCACCGTAATCCTTGTTTAAGTCTCTGTAAAAAACGTGGTTAAAAAAATTGGAGTTTTTCAAGAACTATTTTTAAAATATTTTTCTTTATGACGAGATGGTTTATTTTGTGAGAATAAATAATTTTTTGTAATTTCTTTTTTCAGGTATAATATTTTCGGGTATAATATTTGTGTGGCAAGATTTTTCTTTAAGGCGATGGACTGTTCATTTTTTGGGTCTTTTAAAACTTGAGATTTTCCCTACAGTGTTTTTCCACTAGTTTGGAAATGAGATAGATGGCTTTTCAATGCAGATGAAAAAGGGATACAGCTTGGCCGATATTTGGCTTAAAAGCATAGAAAGCCATTTTTTACTAGGGGTCTTATTCGCTTTTGTTACCTTTCAATAAGTAAATATAAGCTAATAACTTAAAAGTCAAATTTAGTTGATACAAAAGTTTCCGGTTTAATTATTTTTCCACATATTTTACATTAAAAGCAAAAACAAATTTTCCTTTGATTTATTACTGTTTCAGGGAGAGAAAATGAAAATTTCATTTCAAAAGCCATTACATAGATATCCCGAATTCTTTCCATTCACTGCACATAATTGGCAGCATAACCTTCATTTTGGCATAAAATTATGCTAATTCATGTGACCCGTTGACAAAATAATCGTACTCACACATATACACTAAAAAACATCAGTGCTATCTTGCTAAAGCAAACACATTGAAATGAAAATTATATCCACTAAAAGCAAAATAAAACAACTTCAAGGATACACTTTTTGAATGCCATTCACTGGAATATGCAAAGTAAGCAAACACTATTTTATATGCAAAGAAAACAGAAACATTTTCCTCGTAAAGAAGAGCATTTTTTCCATGTGATTTGTAAAATTCACATATTCGCATATTGGCCAAGATAAAACCAATAGTCTCGAAGGTCACAGAATAAATATGCACACACACACACCAACGCATGCGCAAATGCATATATACATACGTATGTATGTGTAAGTAAGTGTGTGGCTATCATGAAAGGAAATAACTTTTAAGTTTTCTACACCTACGCCAGATATCACACTCACTTGCAAAATGCTGCACAAACAAAGTTAAAACAATATCCTATTACTAAGAAAATAGCGAAAGTATTTGTTTTGTTGGCATTTGAATAATACTCTTAGGTAATACTGGTAAGGGTGCAGTCATTTGCGTTGCACTTTGAAGGGCAAAACAAATAACCGAAAGCTATGAAGTAGGAATATTGCATAGAAATAGACGTTTAAAATAAAAAAAGTGAAATTAAAATAAACAAGTAAGGAAGTCTTAGTTCGGCTGAAAACGAAACTCATGCCCTGTTTGGTTTCATACGATAGAAACAATTTTGCAATTAGCCCCACCATTTTGGATAGTTAACTTTCTGAGGATGTTAGTTTCCGAAAAATTTTCGTCCTTTGCGAGCCTTAAAAACAGTCAGAATCAAATCTTAAGTGTGATACATAATTGAAGAGATAATTTAGAGTTCCGTATATATTTCTCTTAAGTTCAAGTAACTAAATTTCTACCCCAATAAATAAAACTTTACTCTTCATAAAATTAAGTATTTAAGTAAGTGTTGCAGTGTGTTTACAGTGACTTGAAATTTTGTTTCAATCAGACTAAATGTTGATGTTGATTGATCACTCATACGCCATGGCGAGCGAGCAATATAGCAGGCATGTACTCAAGTGGAGCTCAGGATCGGTGTGGACTTTTGTAAATTTTATTTAAGTGCACTGTTACCAAACTCGTATTTCAAAACTCAACGACAAAAGCCATGCAAATGATTATTGACCTGTTAGCTATTTCGCCCAAGATTTCGCATGCCACGATGTATGAGTTATCAACATCAACATTTAGTACGGTTGAAAGGTAAATTTCAATTCACTGCGGCTTTTCTGTTTAACAATTTATTTTTACGCTTCCAAGGGAAAAAATATTGCTTGCTAAAATGGTGTAAATTTGGGAACAAAAAAATTTTATTTAGTGGTGTAGAAATTGAGTAATTTGAACTTAAATGGTTAACCAGGCATTCTAGGAAAAAAATATCTGGAAAAAGTATAGAGTATTTAGTAAAATTTATCTTGACTTGTTAATCATTAAAATTTTAATGAGTGTACTTAGGAATTATTGCAAAAAGTTTAGGAATATAATTTTTTTCTTTTTGTTGTATTGAATTAGTATCCTTTTACAAAAAACACTGGATCACAAATTTGTGTTTTTTCTTGCTCCACGAATGTCTCTTTCCACTTCCTATGTAAAATCGCCCCCTGGTCCCGAAAATAGAGCATTTTGACGTAGAATACGTCTTACCTTAAGGTATGGGGGCTATGTTCAAATGTTGTAGTTGTAATTTTTAGAGCTTCACAAAAACGCTTATTGCACGAGAACTAATAAAGCGATTTCAAAGAAAAGTGTGGCGTTTCAAAGATAAAATTCCAAACCTGTCGACAGATTCATTTTTGTAAATAACCAATTCGGTTTCTGTCGTAAAAACAACGGTAAACATTGCCTTATTTTGTGGTCAATTTTGAGCCTTTAAAGTGCTCTAGCAACTTATTGTTGGCATATATAACTTTCATTTTCGGGATATAGGTTCTTTGGAGCAGTAGAAATATTACCGGGTACAAATTTTATATAAATTTAACAAATATTGAGCATTTTAAGGCAAAAAATTGTTGAAAAAATTTGCAAATTTTTTTCATTACCAAAATGCTCGAAAACCGCTCGAATGATTTTGTTTTTGTTTTCTTTAATCAAAAATTCAAGAGTTTTGCTTTCGTTTGGTATATGGGAAGTATTGGTTGATATCTTCTATATATGTTTATTTTATTCAAATATATGGGCATAAATGATTTTCCATACAAAATCACCTCGTCATCATTTTGCAAACACGTGCATATGTTGGAAGTGTGGGAAGGAGACAAAAAGTATGTATGCGTATGTAATGCGGCTTTTGATCGCAGCGTATGTACATATGTAAATGCATATATACGTACATATGAAAGTTTCAGTTAATGTGGATCTGTTTGGTTTTGTTATCGATATTTTTATCGATTTTGTTATCGATTTTGCTATCGATTTTGTTATCGATATTTTTATAGATTTTGTTGCCGATATTTTAATCGATTTTGCCATCGATATTTTTATCGGTTTTGTTACCGATATTTTCACCGATTTTGTTATCGAAATTTGTATCGATGTTGTTATTGATTTTGCTATCGATATTTTCGGAACTTATCGATATAATGATCGATATTTTTATCGATTTTGTTATCGATTTTGTAATCGATTCTGCTATTGATTTTATTATTGATTATTTATCGGTTTTGTTATCGATATTTTTCTTGATTGTTTTAACAATTTTGCTATCGATACTGTTATCGCTTTTGTTATCGATATTTTTGTCGCTTTTGTCATCAATATTTTTATCGATTTTTCTATAGATATTGTTATCGCTTTTGTTGTCGGTATTTTTATCGGTTTTTTACCGATTTTGCTATCGATATTGCCATCGCTTTTGTTATCGATAGTTTTATCGATTTTTTTATCGAATTTATTACCGATTTTGTAATGGATTTTTTGATAGATTTTGTTATCAATTTTGTTATTGACTTTGGAATCGATTTTGTTATCGATTTTGTAATCGATTTTTCGATAGATTTTGTAATCGATTTTGTAATCGATTTAGTTAACGATTTTGTTATCGATATTTTTATCGATTTTGTTATCGATTTTATTATCGCTTTTGTTATCGATATTTTTTTCTTAGTTTGTGCTTTCGTTTTTGACTTGGATATGCTCTTAACCATACCACGTATTCTACGTTTAAATTTAGCGGGTGTATCTCCGATACAGCCTGCAGACCAAGACGAAGGCGCTGGACTGTTCCTTTTTTCTATTTTAAAGATTTCGAGATATTTGAAATTTACCGTTATTCAGCTTAAAAAAATCTAAAATTAGTTCCACTTAATCGAGTATATCTTACGAACTTATCGAACACCCTTAACACGAGATGTGGATAATGAAAGCTAACAAAATTCTACTTTAATTGTATGCGTATTCATTACTTTTCGAAAAGCCTGAAAGTTTGTAAGAAATTAACTAATCATTCGATTTTTTTTCTTTATGAAAAAAAAGAAAATAATTGAAATCTGAACAGGGGAAAAATAAAAACTAACGAACATTTTGGATATTTTCTTTTTTTTGTATGAAAGCCTGGTCATTTGCAAAAATATAAAGCTACTAATGAAGGAAATCGATGGATAAATTAAGAGCAATGAGTGATGAAATGAAAATGCGCAAAGATTTTTTGTATGGAAAATGAGCAGGAAAGAATGTTACTCATACGTCACCCACGCCTGAGGCCTATTGAAAAGTGATGAAATGTTATAAAAACTGATGGAAAAATCGTACGTTCCCTACCCGTACGTTCGCTACTCATATGTTCGAGACCGGTACTTAAGATTATAAACAAAGAAGTAATTTTTAAGAAAAAAACTAAACCGACTTGAATTCTCATATAAAAATCTAAGAATACCATTAATGTATTCATGATCCAATGATTGGATTTAAACCAAATCCACTTTCTCATTCATTTCGTGTTTTGTTTTAATTTAATAGAGACTTTAGTGGAATCAAGCTTTCACCAGAGAATACTCCTATCAAAATTTTCCGAAGAATAATTTTCTAAATATATCAAATCCTCTAACGACCTTCCAAATTTAATTTTTGCGTGGTTTCTTTAAGTAGGGGTCAAAATGACCTTTTTAGGTGGGAGCTAATGGGTTAAAATGTTCTACGAAAATATTTTCCATGATATTTAGCTATATATGTCTTAACTTTTAACTTCGTTCAGATATTTATTTTAACCATTTTTTCCACTTTTTATACGAGCTACAAATCCATCGATTATTTTATTACTGCATGGGTATATTTTCAGAAAATGTTAAAAAAGTCCGGGCTGGTTTCGGCTGTCGCCCCTTTAGGAATTTGCCTTTAATCTTTTGACTTTGGTCTGTTGATCTTTTGTGCTTCAATTTTCATCATTTATCTGGGATCTTTGATGTTGATCTTTCATTTCGGTGATCTTCGATATTTGGACTCTGATATCACATATTTGATCCTAAGCTTTTGAGTTTTGATGTTTTGGTATATAACTTTGGTTGCATGTCTCTGTTCTTTGGTATTTTATATAAAGTCTGTGATCTTCTATTTTTGGAATTTTGTCTTTCGATTTGAGGCCATGAGGGCCAGAGGAGCCTATCGTAAAAAAAAAAATATTAGTAATAGGAGAAAGAAAGATATATAAAAAATAAATGCTAATAAATTCTTTTACAAAAAAATCATTGCACCTACGGGATGCTGCATATTTAAGGGTTAAGGGTTATGTTTTATAATCGGTATTTTAAATTTGATCTTCGTTTTTTGATACTTGATATTTTGACTTCGGTCTTTGTTGTCTGATATTTTTGATCAAGGATCTTTTATCCATGATTTTTACTCCCTAACGCTTGATGTTACTATCCAAGATTTCGGACGACCTAGGCACTTTGATCATTAGGCTTTGAAATCTGATCGTTAGCCTTTGATAAGTGATCGATATTGCTTCAAATCTGGTTTTGGGTCTTTGATATTTAACCTTTTCCCATCGATTTTAGACTTTTGGGTTTCGAAATTCGAAGTCTCATATTAGATCTTTTAATTTCGACTTTTTATTGTTCGCCTTTCATTCTTATCCCTGAATGCATGCTTTTATACCTTCGAACTAAAATATTTGGCTTTGTTGATTTGTGATGATCTTACTTCGTTTTTTACACTTTTCCCCTTTGTTTTATTTGTGAGTTGGTTGTCATTATAAATGAACGAACTACTCTACCTTTATTTTACTTTTGCAAATTGCAGCTTACTCACTCGCCACTGGGTTTTACTACTTCGGTATACCAAATGTGTTTTTTTTATGATGTGTTATTCTTAAATTTTCCTTTGTGTTGTTTAACACATTCAAGCATACATGCATACATGTTCACACTACTACAATTTGAAAGAGATTTAAATTTTTCATTTGCATATTTTAATGGCATATTTCACATAAATAAACCCCTACGGGTGTAGAATATTATTTCCTATTTGTAAATATGGAGCATATGCATATGCGAATAATGCGGAAAGAAGCAGAAAAAAATATTAAAATTTTTCTGAAGCGTGCAATTACCCAACCGATGTAAAACTTAAAGAAATGCTAAGTGCAAAAGGGTATGCGCCATTCCTTTTTATTCAACATTTTATACATAGAAATATTTAATGCGTTTCCCCCATTTTCTGAATAATACTTATTCTTCGAAAGACAAATAACTAAATGATTTTAAAATTATGGCGTTTTCTTTTTTAACAAAAATTTACATTTTTATTCAACATTTTCCTTGCGATGCATTAATGCAACTATGAAGATGCTCTAAGAGAACTCCTGTGTTAAAAAAAAATATGGCTCGAGATTCTATATGTAAACAATTCTTAAATGGAAAACGACTTTTAAGAATTCTAAAAATTCTTGATTCCACCAAAAACGAAGTGCACATATCGGTATACCGATGATCTCTATCGATCCCTATATTTTTTAACTTGAGAAGTTTGGGTATTCTGCATTTCTCTATACCAAATTAGGCGTAACTTCGGGATGCTCGTTAATATCGGGACTTATCGATATAATAATCGGTAATTTTATCGATTTTGTTATCGATATTTTTGTCCATTTGGTTATCGACATTTTTATCGTTTGTCAAATTTTTTATCAAATTTGTTATCGATAATTTTATCCGTTTTTTATGGATATTTTTAAGGTTGTTATCGATATGAGGATACTGATAAAATTAAAGATGACTATAGACGAAGGAAAATTCAAATAAGGGCAATTATAAAGAAAAAGATATAGATAGATAGAAACACATACACACAAATTATTTTGGGATTTTCTGTATTCTCGGGACTTATCGATATAATAATAAATGTCTTTATCGATTTTGTTATCGATATTTTTATAGATTTTGTTATCGATATTTTTATCGATTTTTTTTATAGATTTTGCTATCGATATTTTTAAAGATTTTTTATCGGTAATTTCATAAACATTGTTATCGATATTTTGTCGATATTTTTATCGATTTTGCCATCTAAATTTTTTATGGAATTCGTTATCGATAAATTTGTCGGTTTTGTTATCGTTTTTACTATCGATCTCGTTAACGATACACACACGATGTGACATCATATGACAGAACATCACATAGTATGACATTATTTGGCATGACATGACTTCCTATCACATCACTTCACATTACATTCTTATGTATTTATATAACTAACAGCGCTCTTAAATTAACACCCCGTCCTTTCTGCCTCCATAGCGTCTACACGACAATAACTCAATGAGATATCAATATAAAATCAATTTAAATTAATAACAATTGCAATTGCAATACATTTAGCAATATGTAGCGGGTGGGTGGAATGATTGCTCGCGACAACTTTGTTGTTATTGCTGTTATTGCACTTGCTAGTACATTTTAATAGTATGTCATTTATTTGTCGCTTGTTAAGTCGGAATTGCCCCTGCTTATAAAAGCATTTATTTATGTGCACGCTGTGATACTTACATACATTAATACATATGTAATAAAGTTGTTACATATTTATGTAAATAAAAACATACTCGCACATACTTAAATACAAATACACATAGCATTTTATTGAAGCATCAGCTAACACATCTCTACAGATATCAATATAATTGCGCATGTATGCATACATATGTCAACGCCTGCAATTCGTGTTTAATTAAATTGACAATATAAAAAAAGTTTAATTTAATTTAAATTGTGACATATAGAAAAATTTATTGCCATTCAAAGCGCCCGCACCCCACCCAAAAAGCAACGAGAGTGTAAATATACATACATATTTACACATATATTACATTTGCTTTTATGTATGCGTGTTAGTATGCATCTGCTTTGGCGTTTCATTTGCTGGCCCATATGCTCGCTGCCAGTGTTTCCACCGTCAAAGAGTTAAAGCGCAGTAGAATTGACGAAAAATTGCAGTAGAACTGCAGATTACGCATCAAAAAAGAAAACATGTCAAATAAGTTTTAGACACGTTGAAATATTTTATTTTTATCATTATTAGTTTAAACGAGTAATTATTTTTTATGTATACAATTATCTCAATTCATGGTTACCAAAAAAGCTGCTAAACAATATCCCGTAGGATATTAGTGTAAGATTACCAATCATTTATCCTTTTTTAAATCTTTTGAACACATTCTTTTAGGTTTATCTTAATATGGGGATTTATTTTTCTCAAAATTTTTGTTTCATAGACTAAACATAAATAAATCTAAAAATCAAATAAAAATGTATTGCATTAGAGCAAATAGAAAATTGCAATTAATGAAATATTTTCGAAGTAGCGCAGTAGATTTTTTGATTTTTCTGCAAAAGCGTAGTAGATTTACTACCATCGCAATAAGGTGAGAACACTTCTCATCGCTTGTTGTATTTAAAATGTTTAAGCGTTACTTTCTATAGTTGCAAAGTATCTCATTCCGCTCAGTGTGCATATTCGTATACTACTACTTATGCCGCCACCATTGTTGATAATTTACACAATTGCTATTTGTATTTCATTGTTTGCATTTACTTTTGTAAAATTTTTATTTTTTTTTTGTACTTGTCATGTTTTAAGTTTTATTGCTGCTTTGCTGCCGATATGGCTTTTGTGTTCACAAGTCAGGTTCCCTTGGCAATTGATTGGACAATATAAATAATATAATTTCAATGTAGAAAAAAGGACTATTTAATAGGGGAAATGGAGTAAATTTTTTTTTCAAGTTATATACGTTAAAAACTTACACAGTTATGTCATAAATGCATAAATATAAATATCATATTTATTCGCACAAATGTAATTTAGTTTTGTTTTGATAGCCACTATTAGCAGACAACTTGGAAATCAAAAAAGGCCACTCAAATGGACGACAAGGAGGGCTTCTGGGGGGAGTTTTGCGAATTCATCGAGTATACCAAGGAGCCAAACTGAGCAGAATTTTTTTCAGAGCACATTTTCGCCCAAAATCTTTAAACGGATTAGATATGATTTTTTTTGGTCCGAGTCGGCCAGAGAGTCATCGAACATGCTCCTTAATACACACTACCAATTGCACTGGTACGACGAGCTCGGGACCACTGCACTAAAGTCTCTACTACACCACAAACAGTACTTACAATGGACGGCATGTTATAGTTGATTGCTGTTTCCTCCAAGTGTTATTTTGAGCTGGTTACGACAAAAAAATTCACCTTGAAGAGCTCTTAGCGAAGCTTCTGAAGGTAGAAAAATAAAGTTTGATATTTTCAGTTTAATCTCTTGAAACGTATTTTGCAATCACGCTTGAGATAGCTTTGAAGATAAGCGTTCCGATTCCACACAAAACTGAAGAAGATTATATTTATTGCTAAACCTAGGAAACATGCTTCTTATATATATCTTTTTTAAGATTTCACTTAAATACAGTTTCACAGTGGAATCTTGGTCTTTACGTAAAACTTATGAGAACGCATGGTCTAAGATAAGTGTGCCACCATTTTGGACCAGAAACACATTTTTGCAGAAAAGTGTAAGAAAAAACTTGTGATATTTACTCAAATACATAACATGGAGGTACATAAAATTTACGTAGTTTATCATTAAAAAATCTCCTATAAATACATAGAGAAGATTTAATACATTTTTAGTTTGTACTAGGCACTGAATTGGTCTGTTCAGTTCTTTCTGAAATCTACAAGCTAAACCCGATTTTAATAAGTAACCCGCGCAGAAGAGGGCAGACATCTAACAACTAGTTAAACATAAAAATGCAATTTATTGTTTGGCGCTTAAATAACAACTCGACTACAAAATAAAAACTAGTCACAATCAACAACATCTGTTCTGAAGAGCAGCTGCAAAATCAGCTATGCAAAGCTGCACCAGACAAGATGACTACCATTGAAGCAAGAGAGCGGCAAGTAAGACAAACATGACAAGCGATTGCGTGCCTTTTATTGAGCGCATACTATACGAAGTATATACATACATACATGTAGCCCAGCAGCATATGACAGTGATCCCAAGCCAGGCCGACAAGAATGTAATCAACCTATTCAGTCAAGCGAAGTCATGCCACCACAGCAGCAGCAGCCATATGAACGGCGCGAAATGGCGGCCGAGAGTTTGATTGGCGCAGAGTGTCAGTAGTAGTCAGTTAGCCGGTTGCTAGACTCCGAGCTGCTGCATGTCGGCTGCTTCGTAAATGGCAGCATTTTGCATGCGATGATGGATTCATCATATTTTCTCAACGTCACATCATCAAAGCGCTGATTTTCAACGTTTTTGTTAGACATGCCTGCGTGCATTTGTTTTTTTTTTGTACTTCTGGCTGGTGTAATGTCTTGTTGATGTGTGTGTGTGTGTTTTTTTTGAGGCAACTGCATCAGAAGCCATCCTATTTGAAGCAAATGCAAAATGAGCAAATTGTAGCTGGAGTGACTTACAGTGGAGTAAATTTTGTTAATGTTTGGAACTCTCATCATTCTCGCTGAAGTATCTACATATATCCATACATTTGAAGCTATTCTTACATTTACACTGAGAACGCCATGGCTTTTATGATAGCTGGCTTTTATAAAAAACTTTTTTCTTGATAAAAATGCACTCGCAGGATTGTCATTGCCAGCCGCAGGAAGATCGCTTTTTCACATTTGTTTTTTGGAAATTGCACAGACAAGATATCTAGCTTCGGTTACGACGAGCCTGTTTTTCTTTCTTTTTAATTCGTTTAATTTCCTTTCATCCCACTGTGCCATGACGAGTTCAGTGAGCATTTGTAAAGGTGATACCGGTTGGACGCGATGACGGCAAGATTGCATTGTGCAAACAGCGGGGCAACAGGATAACAAGGGTAATGACAGCGCAAAGGCGACAACCAGCAACATATACACATATACACATATACACACATACATATATGCAAGTGCAAATAAATGCATGTTCAGCCAAATCTACACACAAATTTACGCGAGTATAAAGTAAAAGAGAGAAAGTCTAAACCATACAAACAAAAAAAAAAAACCAAAACAAAAAAACCGACTCACTGCCTGGGCGTTTTACTAGCCAGCTAGCGTTTGGACAGCGCTGAAAGCTTTCACAGACGAATGCATTTGCTGTGATAATAATGCAGCTAACGATAATAATGAAGACGATAACGATGCTGGCAACTTTTCTGCTATTTCCTTCTTTGATTACGTAAGCGAAGACTGATTTGCAAGTGAAATTGCAATTCTGTCAAAGCGATGCCATGCGCCAGTTTGCCATAGCATCTACTAAATATATATGTATTTATATGAGAGAAGGGCGTGCAAGTTAAATATAACCTTTTATGGCACAGGCTAGCTAGGGACCACGAAAAGTACTTGGACAAAAAAAAAATTCTGGCACAAAATACTTACTATTGCAGATAAAATTTAAACGCATACTAAGTAATACACAGCGTTTGAGGAAATTTTCATTAAAAATGCAGGACAACTCTCATTACTCATTGCTGCTGCATGCATATAGATAGTGGGTGGCACTTGCCAAAGACCAGTAAGAAAATATTGCTAAGAGAAAAAAATTGGTAATAAAAATTCGGAAGAATGAAAAGAAAATAAAAACGTTACGAATTGTATGAAAAGTGGAAAGTATGCCCAGTTTTAGAAAAGATGCTAGCCAGAAATACAAAGTGGAGGCCAAGTAATGGAAGTGGTTACGGAGGAGATAGTCGTAGATAAAGGTCTTATCTCAAAATGGATGAGATCTTTAAAATTTCACGAGTTTTGTATCTCTTCCGTATTTTTACTAATTTTTAAAATTGCCAAATAGTGCTCTCTCATGTTGCTGGTAGAAATTCTCCAAAGGTGTTGGAAAAATTCCGGAACAACTCCAAACAAAACCGAAAAAAATTAAAAAATCGTAGAACTCACGAATATCTACCAAATGTGAAATATCCTGATAAAATCCCCAAAAAGTCTGTAAATGATCTCATAAATCAATTCGGCGGCTTGGATCGATCTAGAGAATGTAAAAGAATCAGCTAGGTTAAGCAAAACCCTCTCAAAGCACACACCAACTTATCGTTTTTTTAGATACTAATAATGCATTGACAAGCTCCATGGATGAATCTTAAGAGACATTAGTTCAATCCCATTTTCTAGGCTGAAGCAACATTAAATGAAATATAACCCACACACATAACAAATAGAGAACTAGAATCAGTAATAAGCATGGACAAGATTGTCTATGCAATAAATAGTTTCTCTCCCTTTAAACCTCCAGGCCCAGTAACCGGCCATGCTACAGCAAGTAAAGGAGCACATAGCATCGACACTTGAAACACTCTGTAGAACTTGTATTACTTTGAACTACGACCCCCAAAGCTGAAGACGAAACAAAGTAGTGTTAATCCCACAGCTTGCTAGGAAGAACCCAGAAACCAAGCCTGAATTACTTTGTTCTTAAATCACTGAAAAGGCTAATAGATATACGTATATATGTTTACAGTATCGTTATTGAGAAAAGAATCCCTATCAATAGCGCAAAACACTTACATCATTTGACGTAGTAAGCTTTACATGAAGTACTGGGGTTCATATTAAAATCAATGTACTTCAAGCAGTACACTTTAGCTACTTTCTTAGATATTTAGGGCACCTTCAACAACATTTTAGTTGACACCATCATCCAATGAGGTTGGTGTGGATGGCGGCGGTGTAGTTTGTTGGGTACACCGAAAAGCACAATTATTCAGGCGACAAGAGGGGTAAGTCCAGCAATCCAGTAATCCACAGGGTGGTGTACTCTTCCGACTATTGTGGGTGGTAGCATTAAACGGCTATACTGCTAAAACGACGTAGTGATAGCAGCCACAGGACACACGTGGGCTAAACGTAGCCTTAACGTAAATCTAATCACAACTGATAGCAGGAATAAGATACCCCAATTTATACTTTAATATCCGTATTCGCCGCTAAAATTTGGCTAATCCTTACCTACGGCGCCCTAGTTGGCGGAAAGATTTAAGCAAACCATACAATGTCAGTAAACTTAATAGGAACTCGGGGTGTAACTGGGGCACTGAAATCCTGCCCTCCGGAAGCACTGAATATATAGTCCTCAATTTGATGCCCATGGATCTATGTCTAAAGGAAACCACGATGTACTCAGCTAGTGCGGGGCTATTTTAAACACTCAGGATTTAAATTTTTTCTTACCCATAGGAGATTTGGGAAATAAAGACTAGCCACTTGGTAAGTGGTAAGTGGCGGGGGGGGGGGGGGGGGGGGGTATTTTTCTGCTGCCAAAATTTAGGCGTCAACCAAAAAATTATTATACTAAATAACTACACCTTGGCAATTTTCTCCTGTTTGATGTATGTATCTACTCTAATGATATGCGTATAAATAAAAATGTTTCAGACCATCTGATAGTGGCTTGCACAATTTTCATTACTCTGCTTCTTGTGCACACTCAACGAAAACTCTTGCTTAATTACACACGTAGGTAAAGGTCACGTACCAAGTTGACATATTCGCCGCATTTACTGTCTGTTCTAGTATTGCAACATGAGCACCTTAAGTGTGACGCCTATGCAAACTCGTATGTCGCTAATGACACCAGATTTGACTATAATTTGTTAGGAGTGTCACGATGGCGTGGATTTTAGTTGCGTCTTATGAAATGGCATGCCAGTTGGTTTGGCCTGTTGGCGACGATTTGTTATCGAGTAAATAGAGATAAACTAAAGCATGAGGCTTTTCAAGCTTTACATATGTAATTATTAGAACTAACCCCAAAATAAGCAGTCACTCTTTGGAGATAAAAAATTTGAAAAAGTCAACCTCCTTTTCCCGTGAAAGGTGCAGGCTACGATTTATCTGGGTATGTAGCTTAGTTCATTTGCCACCATTTGCAGCTAAGACGAAAATTGATGCAATCAACGCAGTAAAAGTATACCTAGTTGAACACAGAGACAATACTGAAATATTCAAAAATATTCCTAACAATCCAGCCAAATAATTAATATTTATATTCTGATACGCCCTTTGAGAGGATTTTGCTTAGACTAGCTGAGATTCTGAGTCTATAAAGTATCATCCCAGTGTCCCAGGACTTTTCTATGTTCTTTTTTGTATGATCTTGAAGAACTTTGTGTGGTTTCCAGTTCTGGAACTTTAACTGTGAAGAGCTCAAGGCAAACTATTTCAACTTGATGGGGATACGAGTATATTTGTCTTGACACTCAGTGGGTTTGATGTTTCATAGGCTTTGGTTATCACAACATCCATGTTGCATTCGACGCGATCTTACTCAGACAAGACTCACATCACTCATTCTTTATTTTGCTACCCTAGACTGGGTACCTGGTGTCTGTACCACAGGCAATAACAAGGGCTCGTCTGGAGTTTCAAACTGTTGTCGTTTTTATTTCTGATAGCGGGCTGTCTCCGTCATGGGTCATATACCTATAGGGACACTAGCAAGACGTCTTGTTATTCGGTTATCTCCATCTAAACGGCTTTTATGTCTGCTGTACCAAAATTATAGTAAACTACGGATTTATAGCCTTCTTATTTATTAACCGACTTTCAAAAAAGGAGGAGGTTATCAGTTCGTCGGAATATTTTTTTTTTTTTTTTTTTTATGTATGTTACCGCATAACTTTGGACCACGTCAACCGATTTCGATAATTCTTTTTGCATCGGAAAGGTAGTCTCAGAGGTGGTCCCATACTAATCTGGTTGAGATCCGATCAGTGGATAATGAGATATATATAAATATATTTTTTTTTATATGGGAGTTGAAGTCGGTTTTTTTTTGCTAAAAATTACTTGTTTTCATTACAGTTTTAGAGACTTATTTAATTTTCCTTGTTTTTTGATAAAATATTTATATTTTTTGTTTAATTTTTATATTTTATTGTTATTGAAAATTATTATTTTTATTTCATAAATTTTCTAGAAACTGATTAATTTTTTTTTGAATTTTATTGTTTTTTCCATTCTTTAATTTAATTTTTAGTTTTTTTTTTGTTTTAAAAAGAAAAATATACACATATTTTATTAGTTTCATTTAATTTTTAGTAATTTATTTTAGTTTTTTTTTTTCAATTAAATATTTTTCTATTTAATAAATTTTTCTTAAAACTTTTAGATTTTATGGTTTTAAAAAGAAAATATATATACATTTTTTAATTTCTTTAAATTTTTACTGACTTTTTATTTATCTTCTTAATTTTCTTTTAGTTCTTATACTTTATTCTTTTAAAAAGAAAAATATATATTTTTTTCATTTCATTTTTAGAAACTGGTTTTTGTTTGTTTTAACTTTTTTACTTTATGTTTTATTCCTTTTCTAGTTAATTTTCCTTAAATTTTTAGTTTTTGTTTTTTGAAAAAGAAAAAAACATATAATATGGTAATTTAATTTTTAGAAACTAACTATAAATTGGCTATTTTTTACTTAATTTTTATTTTTATGTTATATTCTTTTTTAAATATTTAGTTTTTATTCTTTTAAAAAGAAATATAGATATATATATATCTTTAATTTGACTTAATTTGTAGAAAATTTATTGCTAAAAGAAGAACATAATTATGCAATGATCTCCACGCTAAAAAAAACTACCAATTAGTCTTTCGAAAGACAGAAAATAGCTTTTAAAATTGTTGCCAGAATTGACAACAAAATACAGCCTGGTGAGTTGAAAGATAGTCGCCAGAATAATGCTTTTAAAAATTCAAACTAAAAACCAGGCACCGAAAATGACCTCAAGTAGAAAGGTTTTATTTTTAAGATCGGTATTCTTTTATCTTTATTATTTGGATCAAGATTAATCGTTAAATCTGGATTTTTTCAGTTACATTTTTCGCTATTTTTAAATTTTTATTTTTTCGATAGAAAGTAGTTATTTTTATAATTATAATCGTTATTTTGGATTTTAATTTTCTTCAATAATTTTTAACCGCTACGGAGACTGCGTTCTTATGACCGTTTTAAATCCTTCACGTTTAAATAAATGCATTTGAAAATAACAATCATTGTATGACCAAAAAAGTAAAATACAAAAAGTACTAATTATTTTAATCGTAAAAATAAGAACCATAAAATAACGGTTAAGTGTTATGAAAAAATATAAATCCTATTCAAATGGTTATATTATGATTTTTATTATAAAGATCATAGCTGTTACGGTCCCTGCTAAAAATAAAAAGGCTCCGTGTTAGCGGTTGAACAAATTAATATTTATTAAGATATGCATTTTTATGTGTTTCTCTGTCAAGGTCCGAAAATAAAATTTCGTAGTAGGTCCTAATCTACATATCAGCTAAGGTACAGTAAACTTATATACATATATATATATGCTTTAAATTTATCATTTTACTTTGAATAGTTTTTATTGAAATTCTTATAAGGCCACGAAAATGCCGTCTTGCAAAGGTATCATCTCCTTCCTAAATGCTGTGCACATACCTATGTACATGTTTTAAATACTTAGATATTTAAATAAGTATATGAGCCACTGATGCAGTGTTTAAGACGTGGAGGCAAAAAATTTACGAATAAATTGAAGTTGTCTTATATTCTTTTTTTTACTCAGAATCGTAGTAATTGACAGAAGAACGCAAGAATACTTACTTACTTAAGTGCATTAAAAGAGCCTTAAAATATTCGATTTTAAATGGATTCAGCTTAAATGTGCACATTTACATCCGGCATGTACAACTTATACATTACAATTTTTCCCCAGATATTTTTTATTCCAAAAATTTTTTGCTTCTTCTTTTAATTCCATTTAAGCTAATTAAGAAATTATGGCAAAGAAGCCGCTTCAGGGCTATGACCATGAAAAATTTACGCGCTAAAAAAAAAGAAATGAATTCCAACTAAACCGTGAAGTGCTGAATAAGAAAAGCATAATTAGAGAACATAAAAATAAAAAAAAAACTCATTACAATAAAAATCATGCTCGCATGAAGGGTAAATGCGTCTTTAAAATTTCATTCTTTTATCTTAACTCCTTTCCCTTTCCCTTTTTATATGCTTGTCAAAAGTTCGTAAAATTATGTAATGAATGTTTGTTTTGTTGTACATAAAAAGGTCGTTTTCTGGTTGTTGAATTTTGTTTTTGAGTTTTATTAATTAGCTTTGCATAAAATTAAAAAGTTTAACATTTTATAAGCATCAAGGCGCACACGTAAAGGGATATGTATGCACGAGTAAGTATTGCACTAGACTATGCGAACTTTTATAAGGCATGGCATTTGACATAATATAATAAATTATGTACATATATATGTACTTAAAATGCTGCCAATGCATGAATTTAAAGTAAGAAAAAAGCAGAACACCTATGCTACATTTACCAAATGAAAAGAAAATTAGAGCATTGTGTCAAATATTAGGTAAGGCAATTTTGATTGTAGAAAATATTAAAATGCCATCGTCTAGACTTTTATCGATTTTATAGAAAGGTTGTTTTTAGCACATGATTCATACAATGTCTCCTCCTCTTTTTTTCAATTATATGAAATACATATATACATACATAAATTTGTTAAATTTATTATATCCTGGGAGAGCACCTCACATATCATTGAGAGGCGATGGCGTATGAGCAACTTTTTTACCCGATATGGATGACCCAAGTTTTGTGTTATAGTGCAGGGGTTACGATTTTACCCAAATTTTGTGCATATGTATATCCTGTTTATATAGATTCATACGAATGGATCCATAGTAGAACAAGTGACGATGTAATCGGAATGATCTTTTTTATACCTAAAGCGATTCCCTTACCCTGAATGCCCAAGATACCTTCGGCGCCCCCAATATTTCCTAAAAAGGTCCTGGTTGCCGAGTTATCACTGTAAAATATTTGAAATTTACTAAGCTTTATCTTGTCGGCCGCTGTGGTGTAGTGGTAAGCAGTGCGCGCTTCCACTCCGCAACGCCTGGGTTTAAACCCTGGTCAAAGCAACTTCGCAAAAAATATAGAAAAAAGGTTTTTTCTTTCGTCCCTCGGCAGGTAATGGCAAACCTCCGAGTGTATTTCTGCCATGAAAAATAGCTTCTCATAAAAATACAATTGCCGTTCGGAGTCGGCGTAAAACTGTAGGTCCCTCCGCTTTGTGTGACAACATCAAGGCGCACGCCACAAATCGGAGGAGAAGCTCGGCCAAACACTAACATATGTGTAAGCGCCAAGCTATTATTATTATTATTATCTGGAAAATATCGGAAAATTACAAAGCAGACAGTCTTATCGTCTTAAAGACAGAGCCGCAATTCTAACTATATTGTTACAACAACTCGGTACAACCGAAGATGCTGCAACCCAGAGAATAACTCGATATCTGATGTACTTAATACAATAGATAATCTACATGTGAAGGGGGAGTAATCCCCAATGTTGTTGAAAGTTAAATTTCGCGGGGAAATCTGGGAATAACCATTAAGTTTTGGGGAAATTCAATATACAAACAGTTTTAATTTGAAGTGCCTTAAATAGTAAAAGCTATTTTCGGGGAACATCATTGAACATAGGGAAACTTTTTCTGGACTTTGGGGGAACTAGCCTTAAAAGAGTTCCCAGAGTTGGTCTCTGCTACTGTTTGGTATTTATTGCGTTATAAGCATGCCCACTCAGTAATTACCAAAAATAGCCTTGCAGCAGTTTCATTATCCTTTATTTCAGCAGAAATATACCCGGGTATGTGTTCGGGTTTTCAACTGCTCTATCTTGAAGACTATGCACTCGATCGACTTACAATTTCATGATATCCTCAACTAAAGTGTTATACAGCATATTCACAAGTGCGAGTGGGACTGGATAACCGGAGTAAGAAAACAAAAATTTTTATTACAGTTTTAACATGTTTGCTCCTAATGGGATTTGAACCGCATATTCATAAAGTTACCAAATAACAGAAAGCATCTCCGCATAATCAGCTGCATCCGCTTTATAATTGTGTCTTCAAATGCCAAACTTGAATCAATTTTCTTCGTCGTTTGATTTGGTTCTGCACTTCACAGATTCTCTTTCGTAATTAGGAAAAACCGAAATTAGAAAAAAAATAAAAATTATGTAATGCGCTGTCGAATTTGTTTTCAAATATTTAACTTGAATCACATTTCTTGCAATCGGTGTATTAACCATGCAAAAAAACTAACAACAACTTAGTTGACAAAAAACCATTGTACTTTTGGCTTAAAAAAGTGTAATTGCAACGCGTATGTGCATTATAATTCGCATTAGAAAATAAAATCGCATATACTGGCTGAGCAGCATTACCAAAATATAAAGTTTTAGTAAATATTGATGAGCTCCTTAGCCACACTGTTCAAAAAATCTGAATGTCCGCTACATACACACAAATAAATCCTTGGCCTAAATTGTTTAAATTCGACAATTTTATGCGATTGCATTAGGCGAGGTATCAATTTATGCGAAAATAAATTTTCTTTTAGGTACATACTACATGTTTAGCAACATCCATTGAAATTTTTGAAATCCGCGATGGTCAAATTTGAAAAAGTGAAGAAAAATTGTAGCTTACTAAATAAAATTTGGCTAAACCAAGGCTAAATTGGTTTTTTTTTAAGTCAGATGAAAAATAGTCAAGCTTATAATATAGAAGAACATCAAGTACGAATATAACGGTAGTTTATAAATAAAAAATGGAGGTCTAAGGAACTATATGAAATCCATTTTCATGTTGTACTCAACTATAGCTACAACATAAACAAGATTTTATTTCGGGTGTATTTCATGACTCTTTTTCCGCTACAAAGTTGAAAAGTAGTGTCCCGCTTAAACTTTACGGACGGATTACTAAGATTTTAGTGGTTAAGGAAATTTATAACTTTTTCCTTCTTAGAACTCGTATTGAAAGTACCCGCACAGTATTAACTCCCACGTATGTAGGCTTTCAAGTGTCGATAAAAATGGACTATAAATGGAAAATAGTATTTTTTTTTAGGGAAAATGTAATAAAATTTGTGTAAAAGATTTATAGAATTGGGTTCAGAAGGGGTAAAATATAACGAAACGAAGATATTCAGAGCATACATCACATAAGTAACTTAAAGCTATCCTTTCGTCTACCAACTTTCTGAAGGGTTTTGCAGTAGTTTGCGGTTAAGGCGGTGATATTGTTAATAACACGCCATGCACGTAAATTTCTTATGCCGACGACAATTTAGCCAATGATATGGAATACCTATGACCCACTTAAAACCAATAATCTGTTAGCAATCAACCAGGAATATGAATCTTGGGTGTCTGCAGAGGACTATACAATCCTATCAACAGTTGCTGTTGCAGCTGAAAAAACCAGAGATTGATAGAGGTAATTAAAAATATGCGTTTTCTGTGACTATCTAGGCCTTGTTAGAGTGGTACTGAAAATACTTAACTCACCAGTTCTTCAAAGTATTTTAGAATATATAAAACGAAACTTTTCTGTATAAACGCAAAAGAAGGTGTGAACTACATACATACGCACATAAATATGCACTTTCGCCGAGTTTACAAAGTTAATTTTTATCCAAAACATAGAATTCTTTTCTTGTTATTTGTTTTGTGTCTTAAAAAATGTGTTCCACCCTTGGCAATTTCGTTTACCTCTAATTAATTTTTATAAGAAACTCAGAAGAATCGCGTCATTAGAAAAAATGCTACCTCTTTTAACAGCTCGCACACCTCGTTAAATGCGCCTTTAATAAAATTCTTCAACGTTTTCTCTATTTCTTTTTCTTTTCATCGCTTTTTACGCTGCAGTTTTACAGGTCTTTCTCTTAACCGCGCGCAGATATTGCCTAAAACGCTTTGTCATTGCTTGTGGCGAGGAAAACGAAAATGAAAACAAATAAAATGAAAGTATGAGCTATAAGTGCCAAGGATAGCGAATTAAAAGATACATGCGGTTAGGTAAATGAGAGGGCAGAAAAAATTCTGCTAGAAAAAGAAATTTTGTAAGAAAAAGTGATATTATAATCACTTCGTGGCGCTTTTTTACGCTCATGCTCTAACTAAGCAGCGTAAATTCATTTAATTAGTGTTAAAATTATTATCAGTCGTCCGTTGCCCTAATGATGGTTTAGCTGGAAGACGTTGGTTTGTTTAATCATGCGAAAAAGTTACGATTGCATCAAAAATATATGCACCTTAAACAAAAAAAAAATCCATTTTGCAATAATGGTAATGGATGACAAATGACTATCAAACGATGCTAATAATTGCCACCGGTGACAATTATAAGTGTTGCATGATGCTGTTGCCCGTAATGAATTTTTATTTGATACGTTTAAGTATTCACATCAAAGAGACTTTCAGCAACGTTCTTTCTATGCTGTTGGTTGGTACCCTAGATATCGTACATAACCGGACTCGTACATACTCCTCCATGGCGTATGGGTAACATTTTCCATGTTAAAGTTTGAAAATATCATTGCAAAATGACCTGATCTAGAAAAACGGCAAAAATCCATAATCTACGACCCAAAATTAAGTTTACGTGTCTCGGCGTTCTTTGTATAATTTTAGCGTCCCTATAGTGCAGAGGTGGCCAACATTCACACAATCATATTTTTCAATTTTGCTAAACGATGAGAGGATGAAGAGAATTAGTCGCTCACGCGTCTGATGCAAACAGTGTTGCCAACGATTTCAAGTTGCAAATTATAAGAAAATGGAATTTTTTTATTATGTAAATAGTGTGAAAGGTACAGATTATATTAAAGAATTAACCTTTTAATATGGTTTAATTCACTTTCATTGCTGGCTTAGATTTTTTATTATAATTAAAATTAAAACTAAAGCAAATAGTTGAATTAATTTGTATTCATTTTCTTATTTTGAGTTATTACACTATTATTACATTACGAGCATCGATCGAAATTGTTTTGAGAAGGCTGTATTTTTTAATTGTATGTAGTAGGGTTGCCACCTGTTTCAAAAATCAAGTTCGACTTAAATAAAGGCAGAAATTTGAAATGTATATCCTGATATGGAAGTCAAACGAAAGAGGTTGTGGTTTGAAAATATTTTGCAGAGGGTTGCCACCTTGTTACAAAGTTAGATAAAATATAAGCAATAGGTTAAATAAATTACTTCAATATGAATATACATAAAGCAAAATTGCTTTGAAGAAACTTTATTTCCAAACGGCATGTGGGAGGGTTGTTACCTGATTTCATAATTAAATTCAATTTTAATCAAGAGTATGTGGTGTAGTGGTAAGCAGTGCGCGCTTTCACTCATCAGCACCTGGGTTCAAGCCCTGGTCAAAGCAACATCCCAAAAAATATAGAAAAAGGGTTTTTCTTAACAACGGTCGTCACTCGGCAGGCAATGGCAAACCTCCGAGTGTATTTCTGCCATGAAAAACAGCTTCTCATAAAAATACAATCGCCGTTCGGAGTCGGCGTAAAACTGTAGGGCCCTTCTCTTAGTGTGACAACATCAAGGCGCATGCCACAAGTCGGAGGAGAAGCTCGGCCAAACGCTAACATATGTGTAAGCGCCAATCTATATATATTAGATAATTTAAATATGAATCACAATACAAGTGCCAGACGAAAAATTTTTAACGAGCTTTTGGTTTAAAAATATTTTCAACATAATTGCCGTCTGTTTGGGAAGTTGTATTAAAATAAATTATATGAGATATTGAAATATTGATGTTAAACAAAAGAGTATTGAGAAATATTTAGTTTGAGCATTTATACAATTAAGGAGGGTTTCCACCTGTGTAGAAAGTTCAACTAAAATGTTTTAATAAGTCAAATGAATTATTAAAGTATGGGTATAAATTGACATGGGGTAAAATTATTTTCTTCTGAACTTTATTTAAGAAGGTTGCCATATGTTTTAGAAATTAAATGAAACTTGAATTAATATACACAATTTAAATTTGTATAGCAATATACACACATGTCTATAAAGGTTGAACAAGGTTTTGGTTTTAAAATAATTTGAATAGGGTTTCCACCTTTTTTAAAATAAGAATTTAATTAAAGTAAGCACAAACTAAATGAAATATTAAAATATGACGTGAAACCAAGGTGGTAAGATATCCTTAGTATGAATAATTAGGATATTAAACAGGGTTGCCATCTGTTTAAATAAACTTAAATAATTTAATAGTTTAAAGCAATTATTAAAAATATAGGTATGAAATGAATGGGTTTTAAAAAGGCTTTATTTCTGAACTGTATTTAGGAGCGTTGTTACATATTGAAAAAGGCAAATTTATCTTAATTCATCAGGTGCATGAAATATGTTAATATTACAATATCATACGCACGAGATTTTTTTATTTCTTGACTATATTTAGGAGGGTTGCCAGCTGTTACAGAAGTCTTAGCTAACTTATACACAAATGCGAAGACGAGCATGAACACAAAGGATAATAATACGGGTACCTAAGCTAATATAAAAAGTTATACAAATTTCTGCAGTATGAAAGAAAATAAAAATGAATCCAAGTAATGATACACGTCATGGAATATATCTATTTATAAGCTGATGGTACATATGATTGAAGTTAATGTGGATCTACTTCTCTATTGCTAACTATTAATATTTTGCAATTCATATTGATTTACGAAAATCAATTCTATACAATCAAAACGAATATTTTATGTACCGTTTTTAACTTGAATGTGATCTTAATAATATCAGATATTCTATGTTTAAGTTTAGCGGCTGTGCCTCCGACACAACCTCCAGGTCAAACGGAAGGCGCTGGCTGTTCCTTTTTTTCAATTTCACCCTTTCAATCGGTAATACCAAGGTCACAGTTTTTACATATAAATTTTGGTCCCGATTGGAGACCTGTAAAGCATATCGCACAGGAGGAAAAGTTCAGACTCTCCTATGGAGACTAATAAGAGTAAAATTAATTTGTATGATCTAATGCCCAAAATCGATACTACTGTAGTCGGAGATATCGCATATAAGTTTTGTTCCCAATTGTATTCCCTTAAGAGCTGTCGCAAAGGGGTCAAAGGCAAGACTCCTCTATGTAGAATCAAAAGACTAAACGTTTTTTCATTAAGTACCCAAATCGATACCACGAAAGTCGAAGATATCACGTATAAATTGAGGTCCCTGTTGGCGTTGGTTAAGACATCTTCATAGAGTAATCTGAACTTTGCCCCCCGTGCGACGCGCCAAAATTTATTTGTTATGTCTTCAAATGATGTAAAAATTTACTTCCTACATTTAAGGACCATCCTAATGTGCGTATTTAAAGAAAGTACAGAATTATTTGATACCAAAGAACTCGATCCTCAAAATAATCGATACTTCCCAACGCTACTGCATAGATACTACATTCAATTGAAATTACTCATACGCAGTGGCATACGCCCTACTTCACCGTCAATGTACACCAAATTTGTACGCGCTTCTTCTGTTTAATGCTAGACAACTCGTATGCTCGTATTGCTTAAAACACTCATTAAAAATAATATTGAAAAGGACAAATATCAAAAATCTAATTTTATCTCCATGCTTGAATCATCCTTGACCCTCCAGCAGCACTACCACGACAACGATGTAGTATCTGCACATTTTTCTAAAATTCTAACAATGACTTTATACCAAAATGAATGCGAAAAGACCTTCACCGAAGAAAACATCGCCAGTCTTTCCCAATGCAGTAATTAACAATAGAAATTTTTCTAATTCGTTGAAAGTTAGAATGCAAGAGTGAAGAAAAAAAAGCAAAGTCGCGCAGAATTGGGAACTAACAATGCAGCACAGCGCACAAATGGCAGTCAAGGTCCTGCGATATAACCAAAAGTCAAGCGAAAGCGCACAGCAACAACAACAATAACGATAAAGGCAACACGTTGTTGGCTTGTTGTTGGGATTCTCCAATTTATACACATACATACATACATACACATATCTACATAAGTTTATCCGTATATCCTGCAAGCGACGTCCGTAAACTACAATATCCCCAAAAGCGCAGTAAATGCCAAACCAAACAAATTCTTTATATGAATAGATATGTATGTATGTACCAATGTGTATATATATGTTTGTGCTTATTTCACAAAAGTATGTGTGCATGTGTTGCTTGTAAACATGTGGCAAATTGATCCCATGTGTGTATTAGATGAAGAAAAATGTTTTAAGCTACAAACATGTATGCATGAAGACACATACATACATACATACATACATACTCGTGTACAATGTGCATGCATGTTATTAACAAACGTAAATATGTTTCTAAGTACGTACATATATCTGCAAGTATGTGTGTATATGCAAGAATTAAACTGACCTTATGCGCACATCGGTGGTAAGTAAATATACATAGTACATATATAGCATTGCACGTTTACATAGTCGAAGCGCGTAAAGTGTGAAGGTATTGGTGCTGGACGGAAAGAAAATATGAGAAATGCATTACGATGGTCGACTGTAGATGTAGAACGAATGAGACGGAAGGTACTTTGAAGACAAAGACAGGCAACTCAATTAACTCAAATACCAAAAGAACAACTAAAAATTGTTAACAAATTTTAATAAACGGAATGTCAATAAAAATTGCATATGTTAGAAAGAATTAGTTTTAATATATAGGTATATATAAATATTTATTATTTAGTTTTCATTAATTTGAATAACACTTTTATAAATATATCCTAATTCAAATGTGGACAAACTGAAGTCTCTGCCTGTCGAATGTTGAACAGCCACACAAAGTGCGCTCCGACGTCTCGTCGTTCTCATGGCAAAGTCATCATTTTGTCTGTGTGGAGCTTATTTATTTCTTTATCACATAAATTTAAAAAAAACACGATTTCTTTTAGACTTCCACAAAGCTACTTAAAGATAATAATAGTTCATCTGCTAATCTATATAATTCTTTCAGTGGCAAATGAAATGTTTGCATAGAAGCAGCACCCGGACTTTTATAAATTTTATAATAAAAGTCGTAATAAAAAAGTTACCTTTGGACTTTAATTTTATTTGAAATAAAATAATCGGTAAACCCGGACTTTTTTTTTAATACCAGTGATAACTGTTAAAGATTGCCAAATACTTTTAAAGTCCGAAATAAAAATCCTTTCCCAATAATCAGTAAACCGCTTATCCAAATTAAACAAATTTGGTATCAAATGAAAGAGGTCTTAAATAGCTTTCAATTTATTTATTTATTTTTAAATATTTTTATTTGTTAAACAAACCGCTTATCCAAATTAAGCAAATTTGGTTTCAAATAAAAGATAGCTTTCAAATCGAAATATAACGTCTTCAATCATATGAAGGAAATGAAAAAAATTCTTCAGCATAGTCTAACTTAGATCCCACAAGCGATGCACATATTAAGTAACTTTAGATTGTATTGATGAGGTAAGTCTAACCGGATAACGGCAAGTGTAGAATATGTCTTGGAAATTATGTAATTTAAATGATATGAATTTGGATTCAAAAATTACACCCAGATCAAAAATGAATACTTTGTCTTGTCTTCATTCACCGCTAGGCCGATGCGGTCAGTAACAAATGCATATGCCAGCGGCATTATTCTTTACTGGTGTCAGTGCGCTTTATTTTGACGGCTCTTACACTGGTTTACAGAAAAAATGTTGTATGGATTCCACTATGCAATTTCTCGGTGACTCCGAAAATCGAGTTAATTTTTTTGCTATGGATACGTTTTTGATATATTTGCAATTTACCGTTATTCAGCTTAAAACCAAAAGTGGTTCCACTTAGTCACATATATCTTACGAACCAATTCAACAATCATAAAATGAAGTACGCCAAATCAAAGCTAATAAAATTCTCCATAAATCACATTTATATCACTTTCCAATGGGACTGATAGTTTCTGAAAAATTAATTAATTATTCCAGTTTTTTTTTTTTTTTTAATGAAAAAAAAAAAAAAAATCTAATTTTACCAGTGTACGCCACGTACACCTGCGTAACTTTATTTCCTGCTAATTTTTCATACAAAAAAGTCTTTGAGCATTTTCATGTGACCACTCATTATTTCTTATTTATCCATTTGGCACGGAACCTGTTGTTTTTTAATTTTTTAGTCAAAACAATTTCAACTATACTCCCATATTTTTAGAGTTTAACCGAAAAATTTTAAAAACTAAAATTAGAAATTAAGTTTTATTTATTCGTTTAAAGGAAATTATTACTATGTATTTTGGAACGATTTTACGTCATCCATTTTCGTTTCGAGAACGAAAAATTACACTGAAGATGGACAACGCCGAAACCGGTTTGCCTCCAAACCAAAATTTGACAAGTGAGGACGGAAAATCGTTCCAAATTACATTTTACTCCTACCCTGTAGGAAACACCAACAACGAAAATGATAAAATTATTATTACTTGTGTTTAATTTTTTCGATCAAAGATAATCTATATATATAATACGCGAGGAAATTTTTTTTTCTGGCCTGTAGATGTGCAAAATGGTTTTACTTTTTTGGAAAAGAGTTGCCACCTGTTGAACAATTAAATTCAAATTATTTAAAAATCAATGCCATCATATCCGCAACGTTCGTTCGACTGTGTGTGTAATTAGGATTTATTTTTTCGAAAAGAGTTGCCACCGTTTGAAAAATATTCAAATTATTAAAAAAAAAAAATAAATAAATTATTACAAAATGGGTATCGAAATGGTGTTGAAAAGCTTGGTTTCTTAGCTGAACTATGGGAGGGTTGCCAACTGTTTAAAAAATCATATTAGGGGTTTCAGAAAGGAGTAGTAGAAAATATTTTGAAGAGGGTTGCCACCTGCTTGAAATGTCGAACGTAGTTTACTTATACACAAGTTATATCAGACATCAAAATAAGGATATTTTTGGGATGTTGAAAGAGGGTTTCCGTCTGTTTAAAAAGTTAAATTCAAATTGTTTAATAAGTTTAATGAATTATTAAAATACGGGTGTCAATCGAAGAGGGTGTGAAAAACTTTTATTTCTGAACTGTACTGAGCGAAGGAGAGTTAACAATGATTAAGCTTGAAAATACTATTGAAGAGGGCTGCCACCTCTTTGAAAGATCTAACTCAATCAACTAATACAAAAAGTATATGAAATATAAAAATACTGTAGTCAAACAAAAGAATGGTAAGATATCTTAAGTTGTAACATTTCAATTGTTTGAAGAGAGTCGCCACGTGTTCAAAAAGGTACATTCAAATTATTCAGTAATTTGAATGAATTATTAAGAGATGGGTATAAATCGAAATGGGTTTGAAAGAGACTTGTTCCTGACCTTTAGTTAGGAGGGTTGCCATTTGTTCGAACAATAAATTTCGAATTAGGTCATCAGTTTATTGAAACAAATGTGTATCACAATGTCAGACGAAAAGATTTAAGAAGATTTTAGTTTGAAAATACTTTCGGAAACGAATTTAAAAAAATTTGAGTTCAAATTAGAGACCTAAGCCTGTATATGTGTGATAAAGTTTTATTTTTTAATTAAGAACATTTTTCATCGGTATAGGGTGATTTGAAGTTCGGGTTCACTAGTAATTATATTTAATTGCATGATTTCCAAGGTATTTTTCTCAAAGGTAGACACCCTAATAAAGGAAATGAAATCCCTTATTTTTTATGACGAAAATCAAGCAGGGTGCGTCTTAACTATTTAAATAATAATTATTTCTAAGCGGAAAAATAAAACTCGATAAAAAAATAAAATTCAATAAAAATTATTATTTTTAAGTGAAAAAAATTAAAGTCGTAAACAACAAAAAAATACTCAATTTAAAATCTTTCATTTTTTAGAACTAGCTTCATTATTTATTTTTCTTTTTAAAAAACATTTCTAAAATAAATGCCACTTTTCGCAAATTTTTTATTTTTAGGGCCTTTTCTGGCTTATGTCGCTATTTTATTTTGCCTTTTTTAATTTTTAGATCCTAAAACTACATTCTCTGGCAATCCCATACGCATGTAGGCAAAATAAAGATATTTGAATCGGTTTATCTTTCTCGAAAATTTCTGTTGGTATAATATAACTGAGATTTGGAGTGAAACCCCGACCATATAATTGCATTTATTTTTCTTAATTATTAATGTCGTACTGCTCGGCTCACCGGCATAAACATCAGGATATTCCTTTCTCATCGCAAACCCATTATCGATATTCCACTCAGCTCAGATTTCTTTCATAGACCAAAGTGTTACACTTAGGCTAGTAACTGCGTGCTTAAAATGTATTTGAAAAAATGGCCTTATTATATATTTAGTATATTAAACTATATACATCTGCTTAAATATTTACATATGCACTTAGAATTCTTTATAAACTCCAACAGGAGAATACTTAAATGAGAAATCATTACTCACAGAAAAATGTGCTTATATTTAGACGTGTATAAGCACATATTTTACACAACTACAAGCACTCACATTCACATTCATGCACTTACTCGTATTTGCCTCCATAATCGCTTAGGTCAGCTTGCATCCTTGACCTAATTGTGCATTTATTGCCCGCCAGCGAATAGAAGGCAAAAGCAACAGCATTTAGATGCAGCAATATGTATCAGCAACGACAAGTCAATAAGGCGTTGAAGTGGGGTTAAAATATTGCAGAAGTCTAATTTCATATATGTAAATATATGTATGTATTTACAAACATCACGATAAGCTGTATAAAATCTGAGGTCAAATGTACTGCAACAATTGTTTATGAGTTTACTTATTTAGTATTGCATAGTTCAGCAAAAATATTCTACGTAAGCGTGTGCATGTATGTATGTAAATAGCATCGGTTGGGAATACATAGTGCTGGGATAGAAATTTTTTATTTTAAACATAGTAAAAATATGAGCCGTTTTGAACCCGAATTAAAAAAAGGAGGAGGTTCATTGTTCGACATGTATGCATATTTGTTAATTTTGTGTTTGTTCGCGCATAACTCCATTGCGTGCGAACTGATTTAAATGCTTCTTTGGCCTTGGATTAAGGACAGCCCCACAGCGGTGCCATTTAAATTTTTTTCAAAAAGGGGATCGGTACCGCCCAATTATGATTAACTAAATTTTATTGAAATTGGAATCATTTACAATTTCCGCCCCTGGTGTAGCGGTCGTGGCAGTTCGCTAATTTGTGCCATTTTTCATATTATTAAGTAAAAGAACGTAAGAAAGTATTTCTGAAAAAACTTGCAACGAGTTTACTTCTATGTGCGGAGATTTTTAAGGATTTTTTTCCCGAGAAAAGCTACTCTAGAAATTAACAAATGACACATGAAATCGATGGTATTTGAAACTGATTTGATTTGATTGAAACTGCATTTGTCTTCATCTTCAACATTTATCTTAATAGCTCGCAAGGGTGCCTCCAAATTAGGCTCTCATAACTTTTCCTAGTAGTACCTTGCGGCTCCGTGCGGTGAAGGGTGATTGGTATAAAAATTCTATAAATTAATAGCAATACAAATTTCAATTGCATCCGCATGCGTCCATGCCATTAATCTTCCATAGACTGAACACTTTCACTAAGGAAAGAAAAAGTATGAAAAAGCAAGCTGCAAATTGGTTGGTCCAATCCAATCCACACTAGTTTTAATATTTCTGCGTTTTTATGCAAACGTTTTTGCTAAGTTTGAGGACAGTTACTAGTTCTTGCCACATTAGCATACGACATTCGGATGGCTGATGGGCGTGACAGTGGACCGATTTTTATCATCTCTCAGATTTATGTCTTCCTAGCATAACCCGCCTCTAGTGTAGTGGGCGTGGTAGTACGCTAAATTCAACCAGTTTTCATATTTATTCTATCCTAGGCAAAAGTACTCCACGTTACAATTTTTAGAAAAATTGGAGCACCTTTATTAATTTTTGCCACAATTTGTATGGGGATCTTCCACTGTGCAGCGTATTTAATTATCATTTGAAAGATACCAAAAGAATATATAGGAGTGAAAAAAGGCAAGAAGCAAAACTCTAAGCTTAAATATCATCTGACTTAACGCAGCATTCCCAAAGAGTAATTGAATTTTATTATGAAACTATGCACAACAGTAATCTAGCAAGAAAATTAACTAAATTACATATTTATAAGATGAAACATACTTTTCGCAAATGCCTACATTTATTGTAAGTACTACACATAGAGATATTATCTGAAATTAGTTGCACACAAATACACAACATCTTAAATTAGGCTTAATAAATTACATTATAATTATACATGTATGTACATATATCGAGGCATATATGTAAGTACACATAAATATGTACAGTGGCGGTCAATAGTGGATGAATGGTGTTTCGTTTTTAATATTTACAATGTTTTTCAAGCTATAATTTTTTTGATATTTCTTTATAAAAACATGACTCATGCACAAACAAAACCCATATAAACCACACTTTCAAACTTTATACAGACTACAGTAAAATTCTAAAAATTTTTATAAAAAATTTCGAGCTCTAATTTTTAATTTTCTAACTTTTTGGGTATGCAGTTAAAAGGATTGTAAAATTTTAGTAACATTAGTGCAAGTTTTGATCGGATAAAAAATAGCATTGATAAAAAAAAAAATGTTTACGGAAGAATATGCACAAGACCTTTTGCAACAAAAGATAGAAAAAGTCAACGCCAGTTTTCCTAAATTTCGCTATTTATATGAAAAAAACCGTTAACTGCATACGAAAAAAAAAAAAAAAAAATTGTGGTTAAAAAGCTCGAAATTCAGATAAAAATTTGTAGAATTTTTCTAAAATCTTTCTAAAATTTGAAAGTGCGATTTATATGGTTTTTGTTAAAGCATGAACCACACTTTTGTAAAGAAATATCAAAAATTGTTTAACTTGAAAAATATTGTAAATATTAAAAGCGAAACACCATTCATGCAATTTTGAACGCTACTGTATTTATTTACATATGTGTACATTAGCGTGGGCCGAAAATCTGATTTTTTAGAATTTTTTATCGGTAATAGCAAAAATATGGTTCATTATGCTCTAAAAACAATCTGTGTGAAAGATGATAATTTTTGTTCAATATCTTAGGCTCGCCCAAGTCCATCAAATTTCAAGGGCTAAAAAATTTAATTTCTTTCACACAGATCGTGATTATCAATCAAAATTCTAAAGAGGCGGATTTTCGGCCCCCGCTAATGTACATATGTATATGTAAATATTTACTTAGGTCTTAACATTTCTCTGTCCGAAGAACATAATGCAAGTTAATAATACAATCCACATGATGAGTAAAAATCCAGCATTGGATTGGCTAAGTCAAGAGGAATGCTGTCTGATTTGTAGCTTAAGTTGCAAAAGGAAACAAAACTCAAATGCTAAAGTATTCAGCTGCTAATGCTTGGCTATTTATCATGAGCGCAAATCTATGAAATTGAGAAAAGCACAAATAAATGTAGCTTTAAGAAGAAGTTAAATACTGTGCAATTTTTTCAAGAGGTAAGCAAAGAAATAAAAAAGTTAAAATCCGAGGACTGAAAACAAACAATGCACAAAATAAGAGTAGACAGAAGCAAAAAAAAACCAAATAAATAAAAGCAATGCAGACCATTAAAGGGGTTTTAAAAAATATATTGTAAGATGAGAAGTTGTCTGTAAAGTTGACAAGAGACTGATGTTGACAGCCAGACAATGAACTGCAGCCGGGCTGCAACAGATTGTTTTTTTTTTTACAAACTGGCTGCGATGTGTGGAAAAATGCAACTTCAAAGTCATGTCACTCGTTTTGAGTAAAAAATATATTTGCACATAAACATACGTGTATAAATAAATATGTAAATGTGTATACAGATTTATATAGGTAGCTTATCAAAATAAAAGTAATGACTAAGTAAGCGCAAAAAAAATAGAAAACTGGCGGCTTTGTCAATCTGTGCAGCAAACAGCGAATGACAAACACGAAAAAGTCCATGCTGACTGACGCTCTTATGGCTGTGTGGTTGACTGTTGAGAGGTATTTCTATATACTTATAAGGGATTGAAATTTTCCAGCATTAAACTTAATCAAGAAATTGACATTGCAAAAAAAAAATCCAAAATTCGTATTAATAAAAATTAGATGTCTGTGCTTCATTCAACCGCAGCCAAATAAAATTATTTATAAACATTTCATTAATAAAAACCTCTTATTTATTTAATATCTAATATCAGCTTCATTTGATCAGGTTCATCCGCTGGCATTAGACATTTACTTCTTGCACCGAAAGCTAAACGCTAATTCAGCCAAAATGAATTGCCCTCGCATGCCAAGAACTGGCGTTCGCTGCTTGTTAAATGTCAATAGCACTGTGATAAGGGTTCGATTGGTAATGGATTTGACAGCTGAAAGTCCAGGTCATTTGTCGCCATAACCTCGCAAAATTTTACATATAATTTTGCTATTTGTCATATCTACATTAAAAAATATATATATATAGTATATATGGTGCACTCGCGAAAACTCGAACACACTCCACTCACTACTTTGAAACTCGAACAAAAAATTTCTTTAATTTCCTATGCGAAAACATATCGGAAACTATTTGTTAGCATGTACAAATCAGTATTAGAGTCTTGCTACAGCTAGCAGCTGTGTAACGGCGGATACTTACACTGTTGTTATTTCCATATTTTTATTTAACCCTTGTGTGCCCAACTGGGTATCCGGGTACCCATCGACATATATTGTATCAAATAATTTCTTTTCTTGGAACAATCTTTTAAAATTCCTCGCGATTTGACTAATTTTACATGGAGAAATGCATATAAAATATTTAATGTTTATTTTCAACCTAGAAAATTTTGAATAAAAAAAATTTACACGAAAAGTCCAACCGGGGTAACCGGTTTCCCACAAACAAAATAGGCGGAAAGATGTATAAATAACTAAGGTATAACAAAGAGTATTGTTCTTTAATTGCTTATTTTTATTAAATTACTAAAATAACCAAAACATATTTTTTTTTACTTTTCAGTCAATAAATTAAAAAAATTATAACTTATGCAAAATTGTACATTTGCAAACGTGCTAATAAAAATTTAGTCTGTTATTTACATTCGTAAGATTATTTTATATATACACAACATATTCAACAACATACCAAAATTTCCACGCGGCTCTCTCATAAAGACTACGCTGAGGTGCACGGCAATACGTCCGGCTGCTGCTAGTAAACGATCGATACTAAAGTAAACTGATATCTGAATATAACATATATATTTGTTTCAAAGGTTTTCTAGTAAATTCCTCGAATGTAAAAAAAAACATACAGACCTTCCCTTATTGCTTCCCCATTGAGATTATACCAGACTTTGTATTACAAAGGTCCTTGTATATAATACTATCGTTGGTTTTGTATAAAAAAATCTTTGTTAACAAAAAACATATCAATATTCATCTAATACCCAGGATTATACTAAGTTACAGGCGACTTTTAGATATAAATCCGTAAGCGGGTACCCATGTACCCCCTTTGAACTACAACGTTAATTAATTTGGTTGAGCACACTAGGGTTAAAGGCGCAAAAGAAGCCTACAAACTGCAATTTTTATTGGCTGACATAAATTGTATCAGAGGCAATATTTGTGAGATGGCTTTTTGCCGGATTTATTCAATTAACTTAAAAACAAAAATTAAAAAAATTTGCTATTTCACATCCAAGTACATAATAAAAAATATTTTAATAGAAAATAGTTTAATTTTTTATTTTATATTAAACTATCAATAATCATGCCGCCACTATGTTTTCGCGCAAATGAAAATGTAGCTGTCAAACAACCAAATTGCTGGCAATATTTATCAATATAAAAGCAGATTTATAATTGAAATAATGTATGATGGTATTAAAGTAAAACACCACTAGATATGATTTAATTTTGTGGCATAACAAATGATAAAATTAATGTTTCTTTCTTAGAAATTTTGTCTATAAAATTCATGTTAAAATTGCATTTAAATTGCAGAAAACAAAATCCATACAAAATAAGATTTTACCTGGGCATATCAATATTCTATGAATTTAAATTTCTTATAAATCCATACATATCGATGTGCCTTTGTTTACCAGCCTCTAAACAATCATTTCGAGGAAAAGTCTCTTCATTTTAAATTTCCCGCTTACTACTCACATATCACAACAACTCTGTTTTCTAAAATAATATTTTTGCATGTATATATATATATGTACATTGTATATATATGTACATACATACATATCTACATTCGAGAGTATGTTTTTTGCCTTGATAAAAGGATATATTTTAAAATAAACAACATGTACTTGCATGTGTGCGCATGTGAAAACAACAACAGTAAATTTAAGAGCAAATAAAAATCAAGAGAAACGTGGTGGTCTCCCGCATTTCTTACTTTTAATAATTCATTCTCGTGTCCTTTTTATACCTTTGTAAGCTGGGCAATTCATTGTTACAAGATTGGTGTCTATCATATCTATATAGAGTTGAGTTTCCTTTCCGGTGGCACCTAAACATTTACAAAAGATTATTTAAATTAAAAAAGGAAGCACGAAAAGTTAAAAAAAATGAATAAAAGGAATGTAGAATTGTTTAAAAATTTTGAGTTGTTTTCTTTTATTCGTATGTACTTATGTACATACTTGTGTGAGTTTTCGTTGATGTATCTTGTATAAATGCCGAGTTCATTATTGTAATAAAAATCTAGACACATACATACATTTGTACAATACACTCTAAAAATTGCATGTAAAGTAACTACCGAAAAGTGTCTATTTTTAAAATATACACATAAATATACACATGAATTGTTTAAAGTTGCAAAAATCCTAAAAGTGAAAATAAATTGCCTACTAATAATAAATAATTAAGTGCTCATATTTACTTAATTTTAAACATTTTGAGTGCAGTTCTGCTCTACACGATAAATTTGGTATGCAAAAGTAAACTGGCAGTGTTTAATTTTATTACACGGTATGTAACTTTGCACAGTTTACGAGAGGAAACTGGTTGCCGCTCATTAAATGCGTAAATTTAAACAAAAACTTTTTAGAGAACAATTAAAACATTTTATGTTTAAACCGTAAAATTTTTGAGCATTAGTGGCCTTATTCATAAAAAACAAAGTAGCTTTAAACAATTTTTATAAACTGGAAAATTTATGAAAATGTCATTTTATAAATAAGGCCATAAGCAAGGCGAATTTATATAAGGTGGTGTTACTAGATCAGCTGATTTTGTGTATGTGTTTCGCCTCACGGCTTCTTATGTCAAATTTAAAAATTTTGTTTGAATTTCCACACACACTCATACAGATTTTGACAGTTTATACCGCCAAAGCAAAAACAAAATACATGTAAGTTTTTGTTTTTGTACTCCTGCTATCACCTTATATAAATTCGCCTTGGTCATAAGTATTTAAAATTCATCAAACAAATTAGTAATTTGTTTTGCGCCACACATATCGTGAGTAAAAGTAAACAAGCAGTGTTTAATTTAATTTGCACGGTGTGTAAATTTGCATTCATGAAGAGAGGAAACTGGTTACCTCTCTTAATATGCGCAAATTTAACCACTTTTTTAAAGTGTATAATAAAAAACTCAAATTGCACACATCTCTAAATCATCTTGTATACTCGAATATGTATGTGTAGATACATACATACACGCGAATATGTACATTAGGGTGGTCCAAAAATTCTTACGGGGGAAAAGTTTAAAATGTAGACCTCTCACAACTTACGATTTTCTAAATGAAAAAATACGCGTATTTTTTTAATTTTCTATGTTTTTTTATATGGGAAATCACAAGACTTTCAATAAGAAAATCCAATATATTTTTTATATGTCCTCCGAAAAGCCCAAAAACTCCATTAGGGGACATGTAAAAAATCGTCCGTATTAAAAAGTTGTAAAATAAACAATAGGGTATTATCATTGGGAATCTTCTGCAGAGAAACAAACTATTCCGATCGAAAAATATTGATTTTCAACAATTCTATACCATTTATACGAGAAAGTGTTTTTCCCCAAATAAAATACATGGAAATCTTCATAGGCTTTGAGACAGCTTTAAATGACTTAGAAAAAACGGACATTTTTTATTCCATTTAGTCACATCCTATGCGGTTAGAACTTGGCGTTTTAAACCTTGTTTTGGGCCACCCTAATGTACATACATGCAGACATAAATGTGAGTTTATACAATCTTCGTTGTGAATGATTGCCAGTCTAGACTAATTTGGGGTAAAAGTCTTTGACATTTAGTTGGTAGATTTTTCAAGCAAGGTGTTGTGGTAGATTCCTTATATTTTACTGGCAGAACTGACAGACGTTATCCTACCTAAAATGACTTGTTTGCTGGACCATACAGAAATAGCATTTATTATGATTTTTATTTGAAATGTAGTAATTCACAGTTTAAAATTTACGCTCAATTGTCCAGCGTATGCGTGTAAGCTCACTTCACAGCTGCATTTAAAAAACTCTTAGGGCCGGTTACTCAATGTCTGTCAATATTAAACTACGTGTCAGTCAGTAGCGGACCCACGGGAGGCGTTTTAATATGGCGCATATGTATTGAAACACACCCTGTGGGTCCGCCACTGATTGACACGTAGTTTAACCCCCCAAACCTCTCCGCTGGATCCGCCACAGGACAAATTATTTGGTATTATGCAGGCTTTCCCTAGAGGTGACGTTAAATATCACGGAAAAGTCATGGCTGATTGCTGTTGCACATGATAATCACCTAGCCAATCTGCAACAATAATGACAAATGGACAAATGACAAAACTATTTTTTTTTTCGGAATATACTTTTAGCTTTGCTTCAAAATATGTGTATATCGCTTCAAACGTTTTCAGTTTTGAAGTGTCAATTTTAATATACCATTAAGACTTAAACCATTTAAAAATTTTAGATATCATCAAAACCTGTTTCGCCATTTTCTTTTGTCAAAAACTTTACAGAGAAGTACAAAACAAGAAATTTTTCCAGAAATCATATAGATTGGCACCCAAGACATATGAAACATAAAACCTTTGTTGCTGCTTCTGGTAGCTAGAGTGTCAAAAAAATGTACTGCTCTTTGTTTAAGTGTCACAGAAGGCCATTTGGAATAGAAAAAGAAAAAAACAAAAACAAAAAAAAATATTTACATTAGGGAGTAATTTCATTTCGAATAAAGTATATGTCGTATCCGAATTCTACGTTCGATTCTAAGCAAAAATTGTGAACAAAAAAATGACAAAAATGACGTTCGAACCTCCCAATTTTTAAAAGAAAAATCATTGTATTATAATAAGTTTTTCATTAACCGAATTTTATGTTTTCTTCATAAAATACTCGGCTATTTCTTTTTAAAATTGGGAGCATTAGACGTAAGTTTCGGTATATAAGTAGTTTGTTGTCTTCGAAAATTTTGCTCCAAACAAATTACTCCGCCCTAATGTACATATATAAAAATTTTATCCGTGGTAGTTTTTCTTGATTCTAGAAGTATCGGTTCATCTCTTGCAAAGCACAATAAACAGCATTTATGCTAGAGATTAAAGCTAGCGTTACAAAAACTGGATTCGATTGCCTATTTTATGAAAAAAATGATTCACGTGCTATTGAATTCGAACCGTTTAGAATTCTTGTGAAAATTACAAACAATATTTGACAATTTTGAGACAAAGTAATATGAAAAAAATCAAATAAGCAACTCTAATGCTAAATACTACCTGTTCAATATGCCTTCGTTAAGCCGGTTGGGCGGGTATCGCCGTTATTATTAAACGCAACGTTTGCCCTCTCCCCGCCAATCCGTACGAGGGGCATAGTCCGCATGACGTACGTGACATTTTTTTCGTTTTCGCGCCGAGTCACGAAAGGTTGATAAGCGAATCTGAATACAGCAGCGCCAGCTACCGTCTCCAATTGGGCTTTAGACCCGACACAGATCTTTCAGTATGACGAAAGTAGAATATTAACTAGAGAAAAATATTTAAGTAAAATAGAATGTCGAAATTTAATATTTACTCCAGCGCCCATCTATAACTTATACTAAGTATCCAAAAAATATTCGTAAGATCTCTCGTCAAACCGGCGCCTTCATATAACTGTCATCACAAAATCTAATATCCTTTAAATTGGCCATTAGGAGCAAGGCTCGAACTGTAGGGTGGGTGGCCGATTCATGTGAATTCGGTAGGTTTGAACGCAAACCTAGAAATTCGAACGATGTAAACGGATGCGTTGTGCTCTAGAAATAGCGCTCCACGCCGACTTAACTTACCACGCACAATGGGACTACAGCGGCCAAAACTAATAAAATTGGATTAACGAAAATTGTCGAAATAACTCAAACTAAAAAGGATTTTTGATAAAAATGCATATTTGCAGTGATGGGATGAGCTTAAAGTAGATTTTGTCGCAAGTATTTTAAATTAATTTTTCTACTTGTGCGGATATATAATAAGCCAATCCGATTAATAATAAGTTTTTTAATATATCTCTGAACAAGCATTGCTTTAAATTTTTATATATATAGTGAAATTTATTAGACAATTTCGCTTGAAGTTCTACATAATTTTGTGGGTATGAAATTTTTCGAGTGCTTAACTTAAAAAGGGATATTTAGAAAAGACCTACAGCTTCTATTCTTCTTTTTATGAACAAAGCTCCTGTAAAATTTATTAAATTTTTATTGTCGAGGTGAAGAAAGAGACTCTGTATGTACGTAAAATAAATAATATGCAACATAATATTGAGTCGAGAATCTGTTAATATGAATTTCATAAAAATCGGATAACATTCAATATTTCCGGTCTATATACCATTTTCCACATTTCTTCATTCTTAAGTACAGAATAGCGCATATACCAAATTTCAGCGAATTCTTAGGACCGTTACTACTTTTGGCCGCAGCTTATATCGGGACATCCTTCGGGGCCTCTCTTCTATGCATACTACCGCCTATACTACCGTTCATTGTATTCCCCTTTTGGTAGAAGTCAAGTTTCCTCGCTATGCCAGAAAATGGTAGCAATAAGTCACAGAATTTGTGTTTTACGAGATGATGGGTAGGGGCCTGCCTTAGATTTCATAAATTCCTTTAATGTGTCGCATACCACTGTAATCGATTTTAAGTGGGCGATGCCTTGCCAAGTTTCCAAAATTTTCGAAAATTTGTTTCTTGCTAAAATACTAATTAAATATAAATCAAAAGTAGCTAGATGGGCTACTACATATGTAATATGATATTACCCTAAAGCAAGCAGGCTCACTTTCTGGACAGAAAAACTTGCATTATTTTTTATTAGTTTTGTTTCTAATAGAAATCGCCCCTCACCAGGAAATGGCAAAAATCCGCAAATATTTCTTCTATAAAAAAGTTTCTCGAAAGAACCATTTATCGTTCAGAGGCGTCGTAAAATTATCGAACCCTTCATTCATGTGACAACATCAAGACGCGCACCGCAAATTGAGAGTGCATTTTTTTTTAGCTTTATTATGATTATTAATGAAAAAAGTATTGGGGTTAATAAAATTAAATTATGTGTGATTGCCATTTAAACCAACCCACTTACTTACTTATTTGGCCTAACAATTATGTGCTACTTTCGTGCTCCTTCTTTGTTCTTTTCGCATCCTTCTTTTCATATTTTATTGCATAAAATAAGCACTGCATAGCTGCGGGCGTTTAGCCGCTATTTCTTTTTCAATTTACCATCCATTTTTTTTATGCCACAAACTTTTATGCTTAACTTAATAAAAATTAAAATATAATACGTTGAAATTTCATTAAGCAAATGCGCGCTACCCGCAAAATGTTTTGCTTCAAAAAAAAGGAGGAGGTTATCAATTCGTCGGAATATTTTTTTCTTTTTTTATGTTTGTTACCGCAGAACCTTGGACCACGTCAACCGATTTCGAAAATTCGTTTTGCATCGGAAAGTTAGTGTCTCAGAGGTGGTCCATACTAATCTGGTTTAGATCAGATCATTGGATTGGATGAAAAAATTAACGGTACTCCTAAATTTTTATAAGAGATTTGACGTCGGTTTTGTTTTTTGCTTAAAAATTACTTGTTATTTATACATACATACTTAATACACATAGCACTTTCTGTGCGATGTACTTAAGTGTTGTTGTTGTTTTTAATATTGAAGGTTAATGCGGAAGGGTCGGTAGCGATGCTGGCTACTGTCGGTTGCTGCCTTAACACTTTACTACTACGCAACAAAAGAAGCAGTGTTTATTTATTATGCGGTGCGTAAAGTAAAAGAGGGTTGTGGTTTAAAAATAAATTGTGGGAAGATGAGGGTGCTCCGCCCAGCTTCGCAGACGCAGGCGGTAGCGTTAACATTGAACTGGCGGCGGCAAACGCACTTTGAAGTCTCCCCTGCGCCAATATCTTGAAATTGCTCACCAGCAGGCGTTAAATTATGTTTTCGATGCGCTCTTCCTCGTTCATACCTTTTTTTGTTTTGTATGGCAAACACTTGGGTGGGTTAGGCAGTACAGGTCTTTAATGTGGGCGTACTTTGTTGTTTAATGCTACTCGTTTGCAATTGCTTGCAAGGTTACAAGGGTAAATCAGGCATCCTTCATCATTGACTCATGGCTGGTGCTATTAAGTATTTATATATCTTTTTTTAGTCCCAGTGTAAAGTATTTTTTGTTTACACTTTATAGGAGTTTTTTAACTATTCATCTCAACTTTCATTGCGTTATTGACATATAAAGTTTATATATTTAATTCAAAAATACTAAATTAAGTATTAACTTAAATGGAGCCACAAAAAATACTTCTTATCATAATTTTGTCTGAAAAATTTACTTTTTAAGGTACTATGTTAAATTCATGTTTACTTTCGTCGCTTATTTTAAACATGAGTTTGTGTACATATTCTTCCTCTTAATTGGCGCTGTTACCGCCTAAGTGATTTTGGCCGAGTTCAACAAAGAACCTCAGTTGTTTCTCTTCTGTGCCAACAGACGCCAATTGGAAATGCTAAGGGCAGCCAAGATCTCCTCCATTTGGACTGCCCCTCTTCCTCTGCTACCACCAGTGGGTTCCTAGTCGAATACTTTTTTAAATCTTTCGCAAAATCTTTCTCTCGAACACTCCAAGAGCCACCTAATCGCATGTTGTTATTGTCCTTGCTTCTGCGGCATATACCAGCACCGCAAGATGAGCGACTTATAGAGCGTGGTTTTCGTACGTAGAGAGGGGAATATACTCCTGTAGTGCGATTCTGTATCTAATTTAAACCACTCTCTTGTTATCTCTAGTTAAAAAAACTATTTTTGTTATTAAGTGATTGTGTATCATCTATAACAGTATTTGTCATTGTTTACTGTTAACAAATACAGTCAGTTGCTTGATGACAATTATTTTTGTGGTTAAGCTAATAGCATCTAATTTTGCGCTGTTAAGCTCCTGTTTTCATATTTTGTGGTGATAGTAAATAGAACAAATTATAAAAATTGTTTTAAAAATGGCATTTTCATAGTTTGTATCATATTTATATGATAATGAGCAGCCATTAAATTGCCAAGAATTGACCGGCGTAGGCTTCGCGAAATCGATAACTTTTCGGCCCCTTTTCGACGGTTGGCTAAACATCCTGAAATGAAAGAAATTCCAGTAAATCCCAATTAAAATAATTAAATAATATCTAACCGCAATGCATTGCTTCCGCGAACAAATTCCGTTTCCGCGGGAAGGATATACGTGGATATACGTTGTTTTCTTATTCCTCTTTGTGCTTTTCGCATATTTGGCATTTCTCTCGACTAAGATGCCACACTTCATCGTTTTAAATAAAAAGAAATAATCAGCTGTTTTTCGATGCAAGAGTTATTGAATCACACAATTATTAGTGAAAATGGCAAAAGTGGTTAGGTAACCTAAGAACTTGTTTTATTGCTAAAAGTTACAAAATCATACTACAGAATTGCTTACTCAGACTAAACTAGTACTTCTTGGCAAGAGTGATTCTGCGTTGGATTTCCATGCTGACACTATTATCGGTAGAGAGTCGACCTGTCTGAAACCCGATTTGTTGGCAAACGGCTCCCAGAGGTCTTTCCCAATTATGACTGAGCTGTTGGTGTGGCTCAACGTCATTCTACAAAGCCGTATTAGTTTCGCGGGGATACCAAATTGAGGCATCGCAACATAAAGAAAACTTCTCTTCGTGCTGTCGAAAGCGGCCCCTACGACCCAATTAAAACCAAAACTCTATTAGAAGTGAGAAATGAAGATACCTACAAACTTACTGCAGTATGCACAGGGCGCGGGCCCGTTTGGGTACATTTCGTCGGGTGGATTATCTTTCGCAGTTGCGATGACCCTAGCTCAAAAGAGACAGTCGAACACTTGCTGTGCGAGTGTCCAGCCCTCGCAAGGATGAGGCTAAAACTGAAATTCTTTAAAGCCGCCGTAGGTTTGTACCGGCAATAAAATATTAGGAAAATATATTTTGAATTTTTGGATTTTGTATGCATGAGATTCCGAGCCCTAGTCATAGGTTTTTTTTAATGCCCAACTTTTTCATTCAAAGTTGTATCATTTAACGCCTAGTGGAAACCCGGCATAAGTTGCTAGAGCACATTAAACTCTAAAAATAAGCCACAAAATAAGGCAATATTTACTTTTGCATCTACGGCAAATTCAAACGGGAAGGCGACTAATATTTTCACTACGCTATGTTAAGAAATGAGTCGATACTTATTAATGTCCGATTGTACCCCAACCAGCAAAATTCGGCAATTTTTTACAGGGAAAACGGCAATGTCACATACATAATTGAATTGTTTTTGAAATCTTTTATTAATTATTTTACTATCTCCCCATAAAATTTAATAAATATAGTAAAACCGCATTTACACTTTCCTTCCTATCGAAATACTAGATAAAATTTGTATGTATTAAAAGTGTGTCATAGCACTTGTGTAGCTCTATTTTTATTTTTTTAACGGTTACGAGATACCAATACGTTGCATATAAATACATAATAAATTTGGTGTGCATGTGCAATGTACACACACAGACATCGACACATATACTACATTCATTACATGCACACATAGCCAAATGGACGTGAGCATAGTTATTGACATTCCTGTCAAAGTTCACTCGAAATTGTTCATGTTTTTGAAATGAGATACAAGAAACCCTTTTTTTTTTCCGTATAAAAATCGATAGGGAATCATTTCACTTGGCAGTGGTTGGACTTGACAGTATTGTGTGTATATTATGTATGTATGCAGGCTGATATTTGTATATGTACATGCAGTTGTTGGTGAGCGATTTTCAATATGCTTAAAATTTCTTACCAGTGAAAGTTCAACGATGGCAGCTGCAAAAGGTCAGATAGTCCATAACAGGTGTTGTTGTTATAACGTATACATATACATACATATGAATGTTTAGATATGCCTGTATGGTATGTATGTATATTTGGACTATATTTTACGACATTTTATGTATATGTATGTATATGTTCAACCTCTTACATTCTTATGAAGGAAAGATGCAATTCAGCTACAAGGTTGCTAAGGTAGCAATTTGTTGGAAATGTAGCAATAAACTACAATACGTAGAAATGCTTTCATTCGTGGGTGTATACATATGACAAAGTTGGCGATATAACTTGTGAGGCACGCCAAAAGAAAAAAATACACATACATATATTTATTTCTTTTGTCGTTAAGAGCTGCTTCAGGTGTTTTACTTTAAATTTAATATATCCTTACTAACAGTATTCTCAATGCGAAAGTGAGTTTGCTTGTTTGTGCTACTGGTGCCATTTAACCCAACTTAAAATAATGGATAGATTTAACCTCGATTAGATGAGGAAGCATTGCATCTCTCATACAAACGGAATTTTTCATACTGCAACTCTAAGGAAATATTTTTGATCGAGAACTGGAACTTTGTATGGAGATATATAAATGGAGTAGGGCTGCCACCTGTTTAAAAAATCTAATTCAGTTTGAATTAAAGGAATTATCTATTTGAAAACTTTACTAAAAAAAAAATTAGTTTTAAAATATTTTGTAAAGGGTTGCCACCTATTTAAAAAGTCAAATTTAAATTAATTATTCGCAAATTATCTGGAAAATTAAAATATGGATGTCAAGAAATCTTCAGGTTGAACGTTTACAATATCACTGACGCGTTTTACAAGGGTTGCCGCCCGTTTAAAAATTAAATTCAATTAATTGAAATTAATTTATTACAATATGATATCAATCGAAAGACTTTTTAATAAGAGTTTCAGTTCTAAACTACATGTAGGCGGGTTGCCACCTGTTTGAAAAATCAAATGCTACTTGAATTAAGGGAATTAGGTAATTTTAATACATATGTATGTATGTATCACAAATGAGTATGACAAGAAATAAGTCTAAAAAAGTTTTCAACTATTTAAAAAGTTAAATTTAAACTATTCAATAATTTTAATGAATTATTACAATATGGGCATCAATCTAAACGGTTTCGAAATTACTTCGTTTACCAATTGTTTGATTAACATACCCTGCAGAAAAAAATTGTCAATTGATAAAAAATAACATACTTGTAGTTAGCTTTTTTGTGGGATTTCTATAAAATATATAACTTGTAGTTAGCTACAAAAAGCTAATTTGAAACTAGTTGACAAGCAATGCAGGATTAATGCAGGAGATTGTTTTCTTTAAATGCGTTTATAATTAAATATCCTGCACTTCGCAAATACTTTTTCGAATTGAAATTTCATGTTCTAATTTGGAAATTATGTCTGACGGAGTTCGAATCTGGGATCACCTACAGCGGAATATGTAAACAAATATGAAATGTAATTAAAAAAATAAATAAAAAAAATAAAAAATATTTTGTTTTCCCTAATGATACATTTCCTGCAGGGACATTGTACATACATTTGTGCATATACAAAAATCTCAAGCATTCTGTAAATAAATTCCAAGTAAAAATTGCAAAATTTAGAGTGAGCTCTGCAAACAAACTGTTAAATAATAGAAGCCGCAGTAGCAGGAAATATTTGAGCTAATCAAAATTAAAAATATTTTGCATAAATATACATATACATAGATGTATGCCTATACAGACAATCGTGAAGTGAATGCAAATCAATGCCATAATAATTATTCGTTGAGCTACATATTGAATGGGGGGAAATAAGAAAGTTATTAAAAATCTCAATCAAAGCGAACGTCATTGCACAACTGACTTCGACTGTCAAGTATTCGACTCCTCAAGTATTAAAATTTTATTTATTTAATGCTTGAAGTATATTTAGCTGCCAAAGCGGCAGTTAATTTGTTGGGGTAAAGTGAATAAAAAGAAATATAATGAAGTGGAATGGAATAAGGATAAATATTTATATTGAAACCAAGTGAAGTGAAAGTAAAATTTCTGTTTGTTTATACGACTTATGCGCTCTGTTATCTGTTGTGCGATTAGCAGTTCAAGGACGCTAGACAGTCTAGTCTGGTCAGAACTTTTATAGGTTGAACATCTGTAGGCAGGGTGGTTCCGGTTTTTTTTGGGAACGGGAGTCAAAATTGCAGTGGAAACATAGTACCCCCGTCCTTTCCCGGGCGTCGACGCGAACGGTTCGTGGGCAGCAATTCAATACACACCCGCTAATCATTCAGCTATCGGTACTGGTAACTCAATACCTTGGCTGAGCTCTAGCTAGTATACATATGTATGCTCACATGCTTTCCAATCGCGATACTGCTTTGCCTGGTTGTATGGTAAGGGGTTGTGAGGAATTTGAAGATGTCATTTTAGTTCATCGTGGTCAAGGAGCTGCCTTGAGAGCCCCTTCACCATGGCCAGACGATCGCCGCTAGAGGAGATAATACTCCGTATTCTTTGTGAAATTAGAATTAATGCAATCGAAGCTAATGCAAGTAACTACCTTAGGACTTTTGTGAATACTTGTATCTACACATTAATACGCTAATATAATAAATATTGTCGCCGTTCGTTTGGCGATTCCACCGAACCAATTTGAAAACCAGGAAAATTAGGGTATTTTTCTGTAGATGAGGATAGTTTTTGTGGTTTCAAAATTGATTGAAAATTGATGATATAGATGATAAAAGCGATTAAGACAAAAAGGTGAAAGCAAAGTTGAAGATAAAGACGAAAATAAAAACAATGAGAAATACCTAAGACGTAGGGTAATTAAAAAGTTAAGAAAATGTATTAATTTATCGATATCTAGGAATCGAAATAAATTCAGTCATAAGAAAGTTAGTTATCGAAAGTTATCAATCTACTGAAATTTATCGAATCATTGAGTTCATAGTTATCAAAATTTATCAAGTTATCAATGTTTATTGAGTTGTCAAAATTTATAGACATAGAAACTTAATAATAATAATAATAATAATAATAATAATAATATATTGCTGCTTACATTAAATGTTAATGTTTGGCCGAGGTCTCCTCCTCAAGTTATCGATATTTATTTAAATAATAATTTATAGAGTTAGCGAATGCATCGAATTATTTGAACTCGATCGATATTTTTTTATTTACTGAAATTTATCGATTTATAGAATCAATCTATCGAAATTTCAAGTTTAACGAGTTTTCTTTGCTTATAGAATTTTATCGAACACTTTCGAAATTAGTCGAGTTTTCGAATTTTGTTGAGTTATAGGATTTTAATGTTCTTGAAATTCATTGAACTATCGATATGTATCAAATTATCGAAATTCGTCGATAGACTGGATTATACTGGGTAAATTCCAAGTGCTGCCAAATAGCTTCAAAGATATTAAAAATTGGAGCACGTTTTTGTTCCAAAGCAGGAGATTTTTCGGTAAGTAATTATGTACCTTTTATAGTAAGTTAAAAGATGCGCTATTTACGTTATAAATCCTCTCAAAAGAGCTTAGAAACTAGAAGAAAGGTATAATTTTGACAGTGACAGACACTCCTAGTTTTAATATAATTTTCATTAGAGTAGGTGTACCGGGAAGAAATTCGGTATTTTGGATATGCACACAAAATAATTAATAATAAGAATAATCTAACTCAAATATTTAATTTAATTTTATTTCTGATATTAATTTATTGCTATTCAGAAGAAGGTGCTAACTATAGATTTGAAAAGAACCATTCCGCAAAAGTTTGAAATTGTTGAAAAGTATGTCCGCGCCATGAAACTTTTTCTCAAATTCCCACTTGCGAAAAGTCAGAAGTGGCCAAATTTTAAAAATTAATCACTTTACTCCTATTAAATACACCCAATTTGTTTTTTCCTTCTCTCACAATTAATATAAATTTTAAATTTTCACAATGAATAAAAATTTACCATCCCAATTTGAATTAGGAAACCCCTTAGGCGTTCTTATTTAATATTTATGCTTAGCTTCTTGCCAAGCTCAATCCCTTCGGTGCTATTCTCAGCCTACAAGTCATTATAACTCCAACTCGCGTACTTTTACATAGGCACTTGAATTAAATACACGAATCATACACTCTGGCAAAACTAAGTAACTGTTGTTGTTCAATGAATTTTAATTTCTTCACGCATTCACTTACTCCTCATTTATTCAAATTATTAAGCGCGCAATTATGCAAGCAATTTTTCAGTATAACAAGCAACAGCTACAGCAAAAAAAAACCCAAAAATTAGATTTATTATTCTTACATGCACACACATATATACATACATAAGGAGTTCACTCATTTAAGGGTTCTCCCTCAGCGCTTCAGCTACTAAATGCTCTCACATTTTATTTATCATCAAACGACGAACGTAAACATGAAAGTTCATAATGCTTAACTTTAATGGCCGGAAGGCAGCAAAAAAGAGTGGAACGAATGAAATTATTCAAAAGTGACATAATAAAAAGTGTATACAAATTTGCATAAAATACGCGACGAAAGAAAAATTCGCCAAAATTATTATTTTGCAAAATGCTAAATGTAGGGCGACGCATCTTGGCTTGTCTCGTCTCAACGACTGGTCCATTGACGCTGAAAACGCTGCTTGGCTACTAATTAGAAGCAAAAGTTGGAGAAAACTCGAAGACGGCAAGCCAACAAAACAGCTGCTGAAGTGGAAAGAGTGTGTAATGAGTAAAATGGAGTAAAGAAAAAAAAAAAAAAATAGTTAATGCATTTACGAATTTAAAAAAAAAATACAGAAAGCAATGTCAAAAACTTAAGCGGAAGGAAATTCTTTCGGAAGTCTATTCACAAGACGTGTACAATGAATGGAAACAACAACATGCAACACAAAAAAGCAGCTTTCTAGATATACAGATACATAAATATTCATATTGTTCTATAGACTGGAGCATTTACAAGCGAATCTGAAGCATTACTAATAAAAGCTCAGTTAGTCTAGACTTAATTTTCGTAACTTAACTTAACTAAATATTTTGGCCAACCTGTTACATGAGAAACTGTGTTGGCGGTTAGTTAAAACTTAACTTACCGTAAGCAACTTAAGAACCTGTAGATTCTCTAGTTGATGATTTTTTACTGTAAGTAAAGTTAAGTTAAGTGTAGACTAACTAAGCTTTAAAACTATAAGTTATTAAAATGGAACAAATTAAAAATACAAGCAAAATAATTACCTATTATTTTTTTCGAAGAGAAATAGCTAAAGCCGGTGTTTTAACAAGTAAATAGCTGAAGTTTTAATGCTAAAATGTAGTAGAAGAAACTTTTTGTGTATACAGAATATTTTAACATGAATTTTATGTGTATAATGGCTACAGCCAGTGTCTACTGCAGCAGCAGCGAAAGGTTAATTAGTCTGTATGCAAATAAGTAGAGTAGTATTCGGCAGTGAATTAACAAATAAACTAATGTTTTTTTATAAGTAGACTACTTGAAAGAATGTTTGTTTTATGCTTAGTTATTAGGTATTGTGCTAAGAAGATACCAAGTGTGGAAATATGCGGAATTTGTGAGTTGGCAACAAAATATATCAGATTGACAAAAGGTTCCAAACGAAAATCCCCGATCGCCAAGATTTCGCAAATGGGCTCCTTTCACTTCATTCTAGGTATGTAGATACATATGTATGTAGGTAAATAGACGGTTTAAGGATGGAGGACAGAACAGGCGTACGTATTTATAGAGCTGATACAAAACTTGCAATTCTCATGAGCCACCGTGTTTCAGACTGAAGTATTAGCAATCTTAACAAGCAACTAAAAATAAACTTTGGAAAGGGTTTAAAGGGCGTCTTCTTTCTAATTATGTTCTAAGATAGCCTAGCAGACATCCAAGACCTTTCAAAGAGTACGGTGAAATCAAATCTGGTTAAAAACTTCTTTGTAATGCTACAAATCTTAGCATCCAAAAAAAAAACGCGGTAGCGCAGTGATGGCTAGCAGACTATTGTGGGAGCGATGCCAATGAGGTCATCGAAAAGTTGGCCCGAAAAGGATCGTAAGCACTTCGATTGGGACCGAAACCCTTCTGCACTATCAGCTGGTCCTTTTCGAGAGCCATAATTGCTGAGAAGGTACCCTTTTAAAAGAAAAGATCAACAAATTAGTAAAATTAGTATTCGCTCAGCGGTTTAAATTCAATCTTTAAAATTAAGGGGAGTCGAGGTGGGCTGAGCTGAGCCGAGTTTAGTTTAGTTGAGTTAATTGAAGTGAATTGAAATGCGTTGAACAACATAACAGAATATAACACAACACAACACAACACAACACAACACAACACAACACAACACAA
>NW_023459445.1:51748-57829 GCF_013731165.1 Rhagoletis pomonella | reverse complement strand
TTCTGCCATCGAAAACAGCTTCTTATAAAAACAAAATCACCGTTCGGTGTCGGCGTAAAACTGTACGTCCCTCCCTTTGTACGACAACATCAAGGCGCACGCCACAAATCGGAGGATAAGCTCGGCCAAACACTAACATATGCGTACGCGCCAATCTATTGTTATTATTATTAGTCAATGTTATTGTGGCTTATTAACATTTTATTTTTACCTCGATATTTTTATTACGAAAAATGGAAAAAACAACAAAGTGTAAGCGGTAGAAGCTATAGCAGCTATTTCGGAGACCACCACATCTCCTCATCAGACTTCTTTTTTCTAAACTTCAGCAGGTATCGAACCCGAGTCATCGATGTTCAAAGTCAGAATCATTAACCAGTGAGCTAAGCAAGCCCCGTAAACTCTTGTTGCTAATTCATATCCTTATTCAACCTACTACTATCAAGTGCAGCTCATATGCCGCTATATAAACTTGACAGCGTGGTTGTTGTTATCAATTCTATAAATTAATTTTACTTTATTGTATAGTTTCAGTCAGATTACCACGTCTCCTCATCAGACTTCTTTTTTCTAGACTTCAGCAGGGATCGAAGCCGCGTCATTGATGTGCAAAGTCAGAAGCGTTAACATTGACAAATACATAGTTTAGGAACCGCCTGCCTGAAACTATACAAGAAAGCAAAATCAATGTATAGAATTGACAACAACAACCACGCTGCCAAGTTTTAATAGCGGCACTTGATAGTAGTAGGTTAAATAAGGAAATGAATTAGCAACAAGACTTTACGCGGCATGCATAGCTCAGTGGTTACCGCTTCTGACTTTGCACATCGATGACGCGGGTTCGATCTCTGCTGAAGTATAGAAAAAAGAAGTCTGATGAAGAGATGTGGTGTTTTCCGAAATAGCTGCTATAACTTCTACCGCTTACACTTTGTTGCCTTTTCCATTTTTTATAATAAAAATATTCGTGGTACCTGGCAACGCTGTAACCAGATAACAATTTCTCAGATTTTTCTTGAACAACTTATAGCAACGGTGGGCGAACGCGGCTCTTGAGCCAAATGCGGCTCTTTACTTTCTCTTTGCAAAGAACATTTTGGCTCTTTTACTTTTTAAAATACATATTTCTTTGCTGGACACAATTTTCCATTGTGTTGTTTTTTATTTCATTCTTTTTATATACACATACGCAAATTGAGATCGGAACATTACCCGCAATTGGAGATTGAAAATTGGCTTTCTGACTAAATGTTCTTTACCGATATGATGGAACATTTGCAAAACATGAATTCGTCTCTACAAGGAGAGAATAAGAATGTTTTTGATTTGTCGCACATTATTTTAAGTTTTGAAGCTAAGCTACGTCTTTTTATTCATGAGCTCAAAAAAAGAATATTTCATCATTTTCCATGGCTGGGAAAAAATATTGCACATAATTTAAAAGCAGATTTTGAAAAAAAATGCCGATTTGAAGTTATTGAAATATGCGTGTGCATACTTCATAAACCCTTTTTTATGTAACATAACTGAAGATGAATTTACAATATCCGAAATACTCCTTTTTAAGAGAAGTGAAGAAGAGTTGGAGTTTTTGGAATTAAAAGAAGATAGAAGATATTATAATTCCTGCAACAAGTACCAGATTTAAAATATCCCCTGTTGAAAACAGCTGTGTGCCGCATTTTTTCAATTTTTGGTACAAAGTATAACTGTGAGTCTTTGTACTCTACAATGAAGTTCATAAAGTCAAAATACCGTTCACAATTAGTTGCATTCGCGTACCTGGTAATTATTGAAAGTTATAAAAACTATCAGCCTTTTGTGTTCGCAAAAAATTTGCAAAGTAGGGGAAATTGAGAGAGCAAGACATTTCATTTTGAGGGAAAGCTGCTAGTTTCTGCTGGAAAATTTTTTGCCAACAGCAATTTGCAAACAAGAAAACAGCTGATCAAAAACAGCTGGTTGGAATTTACGCAAATTGCTAAATTAAATTTGTTGGTTTGAAAGTTAAAATAGTAAAATGCGCCTAATTAAACTTGTAAGAAGTAAGTAATTATTCATTTAGTCAGTGAACTGTGTCAGGATAAGACTTCGGTATTTGTTTTCTTACGTTTTCAATTTTATACTTTCATACTGTTCATCTAACTTGCAAGTCTCTGCAAATTTTCTGTGCGCGTATTATTTTCGATATTTTTCTCTTGTAAGAGAACAGATGACATTTCGCCGGAATTTTGAAGTAGGACATTTTTCACTGGAATTTTTTTTTAGCTGCTGGGGTGCAGTGGTTAGAAATGCGCACTACCATTCCGCAGGACTTGGGATTGAGCCCAGTTTCCAACTAACTTCAAAAACAACAGAAAAAAAAAATGTTTAATAATAGCGGCATGTATTGGCAAACCTCCGAGTGTATTCCTGCCATGAAAAATAGCTTCTCATAAAAATACAATCGTCGGCGTAAAACTGTTGGTCCCTCCCCTTGGTGTGACAACATCAAGGCCACAAATCGGAGAAGAAGCTCGGCGAAACCCTAACATTTTGTGTTAGCAAGCGCCAATCTTTTATTATTATTATTATTATTAAAGCCCCTCATTGTAAATACGTTTTTACGCTTTTTTGTTTACACCTAAGCCCTTCTCCACTTGAAAGACTCCCGCTCAAGGGTCTGCTCTATAGACTTCACAGTCTGAAAGTAAACACTTTAAGTAGCACTTGTTTAGAAATTAATTTTATTTCCAGCAAGGTATGACTTTATGTATGTCCAATACGAATTACAGCATGAAACTGAACTACATAGTTCTAAAAAAGGAAACCCATCTGTTTAAAAAGTGTTTTCTTTCGACATCTGTCATTTTATTACGTGAATTTTCGATGTTATGGTCGAAAAGCAAGCTAGCAGACACATACATAGTTGGGGGATTCACAAGACGTGTTAACCGTCGTAAAATCTTAAGTCTAACATTTTTTATGTAAACTAATGATTAAAATGGTTCAGAGGATTTCTAACTACACCGTAACGTTTTTAAACTGGTATCAAAATACATAATTACCCCCCTAAAGCTATTTTAACCGTTGTTTTACATAAACAAATTTTCAGCTTAAGATTTCACGACGGTTAACACGTCTTGTGAATCCCCTAATTTCATTAATGACATAAAATGGGAGGAGTATTAATTAAAACGCCAAAAATTAGCTTGTTGCACTTAAAAAGTGTATATGTTATATCTACTAAGTGCCGGTTGTTTAATGTCTGGTTATCACTACCTACCAGTTACACATCCTTATCGACGTTTTCGACATCATGCAGACAACATGTGATCTATAAAGCAGTCGCTATATTTAACCGAAGCTTCTACCCCCCATTTTTGTTAACCGGGCATTGAACAAACGGGCCAAAGTTTATCTGTGATAGCGTGACCATTTGCCCCATAATGGGGATACTCCCCCATTGAGCAAATCCTAACCCCATAACCCCCTTTGGACCTCCCAAAATCATAAATTTTTTACCTCGGATTTCTCTTGTTTTGGTACCATTTCATTCCATTTCGTTTCATTTTGATTTCCCCTCGATTCATTGTTCAACCTAAACTAGGCGCGAACCAGAGAAATAAAGTGAAGTAAAATATCAAACAAGTGAAGCGTTTTCACATTTGAGTAGTCCACTTGCAAACAGCGTTATCTGATTTTATAATAGTAAGCCATAAAATAAAAAAAAACGTCTACCACAACAAGTAAAATCCAAATTGTATCTTTTTTTTATTATCTGAAAATTTGGAAATTTTATATAAAAAACTAATATAGCGAGTTTTGAAACAGTAACTTTTACTTAGCTAGCTTTTTTAGCTTTTCGCGTTCTCTCTTCCATGAAGACGACGTCTTCCACTTGTATAAATACGTACAATAAATATTATAGCGACTTTTGAAAGTGTATATATACATACAGTAAGTATTATAGCGACTTTTGCTAGAGTAGCTAATGCTTGAAATACAATACCGGCGAACGGCAAACTTCGCCGAATTGGGCGATGCTGTCGTTCACCGTTCGCCCAACTATTTCGCCTACTTAAACAGAATTAGAGCGGTAGCGAAAACAGCTGATCCCATTTGGTCGCCTTTATAATTTGGGTGACCATATTTAGAAAAAACTAAACCATATTTAGAAATGAGGAAATGATAACAAATATAAATGTAAAACAAAGAAAGATTATTATAAATAATTTGTTTCAAGCCAGATTTAACGAATCCACAACTATATTTTTCAAACAACAAAAAAAAAAATCGTGTTTAGGTTGTTTTCTTTTTAAACTTTGAAAGCACAAAACAAATACGGCCACCTTTGGCACGCACAGCTGTCATCGCCCAGCAGAGCGATAGAAATAAATCTATCGCCATGAAACGTCGCCAAGCGAACTTCGCATTTCGCTTTGGCTGTGTTCAATTTCATATGCTTGCGGGTGTTCTAATTTTGACAGCGCGAATTTCGCTGTGGTGAGTTCGCCGTTCGCCGGCATTGTATTTCTGCTATAACATTTGACGCTATTTTTTCAGAATATATTAGAATTTTGCACTGCATTGTTAGTGGACATGAAACTACTTTAAATACTGGTACGTTAACCACCATAAACTAAAGATCGAAAAAATTTTACATATAGCACTTTGCAAGTGGACTATTTTTCGAAGTGTTCATAAAATTTTAAGGGTCTTATTTATTACTACGTTTATACGCATGCATAAGTCGCTTAATTCATTTCGCCGCGATTCAAAACATACGTATAAACTGAATTTCAATTCGCTTTGAAAGAGCGAAGTGTTTTGGCTTACACTCCATTTCAAATCGGTAGTTTATTTCTCCAGACAGTTAGAAAGAGTGTATAAACACCGCTCTCACTCAAAGCGAATTGGAGATCAGCTGTTCCGCTCAAATTCCAAATAATCGCATCAGTATTTAAAAGCTGATTAATAACAATCGTTCTTTTTCTTTGCCACGATTTTATAATGCCGAATAAAACTAGATTTTTATCACTTTCCATTATGTTAACTTATAAAATGTCTAATGAAAACAGCTGATTTTGTCTGCTTTTGAAGACGGTTACTTTGATGCCGATATAAAGCCGTAAGTATAAACACTAGAGCGAAATGTGTACGGTGTCAATGCGCTTTCAATTAAGTCGATTATTCTGTGCGTATAAACGTAGTATATGACAAAGACTGTCTTTGATCCAAAAGCCTGTGTACGATGGCCCTTAGTATAAAACCTTGGGAATGTCAAATAACGTTATTCAATGTCAAATAACGTTATTTTTTGTGTTTCGGTGGTAGAATGTGGAGAAAACTTTGCAATGTTTGATGGAACATAAGCAACTACTTCTGAAATGTCGACACAAGTTTTCAACCAACTCTCTTATGCGATGGAACTAGGGTTACCAGACCTAAAATGCTGAAAGAGGTACAGATAAAAAAAAGGTGGGGGACTTGGAGTACAACTGAGAAGAAAAAGGTGTATTTTTCGGGGGACGAATAAAACTAAATGTATTCAACAAAAGATTGCTTTATTCGCTTAACAAGACAAAGTTACACTGGCGATCAAAACTGAGGCATGGTGATTTTTTTTTAATATTTACAATGTCTAAGTTATTTTGTTTGTTATTTTTTATAAAAAATATTTTTCATGATTTAACCAAAACCCTAAAGTTGATTCAAATTTTCAAACTTAATACAAAGTCTAGAAAAATTCAACAATTTCCATCAAAATTTTCCGCTTTTTAATCTGAATTCTAGAATATGCCGTTACATGGCACATTAAATTTTAGTACATATCGCTCATTTACTTCAAAAGTGTCCCAACTCCAAAAAACAAAACTCGAGAAAAACGGCATTAAATTTTTGAATTTACATATACATATGTACTCCCATAATAAAAATGAACACAAATTTTGTTCTATTAAGATACTGGTAATCGATACAGCTGAAAATTTGCTTATGGAACGCTAACGGTGTAAACCAGCACAGATTAGAAATCAGTCAATTTCTCATTGAATATAACATAGATGTTATGCTACTGTCCAAAACACATTTAAAAAA
>NW_023459445.1:22566-36748 GCF_013731165.1 Rhagoletis pomonella | reverse complement strand
ACGAAGAAAACTTAAATCAGTTTTCATAAAATATTTTAATAAGAATTTGTTTGAAGCGAAATAATTCTGTTCTTGTTTTAAAAGATTGGTTATGAAATTAAATTTTTTTCATTAATTAGTTTTGTGCGGAATCAAAAAAGTCTCCCCTTTTGCCCAAAAATAAATGGTCACGCAAATCTATGATCTGTTTCTTTTATGTCATATATGTTTATGGATATGTACACTGAATATCTATAGTTATGTATGTATGTATATTCGACTGCATCACTCCCCATAAAAGAAATCGGTATTGTTTTTCCACCGGAATTATAAATTCTATTATATTTTAAGACTTCCACCGAAATATTTCGGAAAAATATTAAGATTTACGTGAGCTGGACCGAATGAAAATACCTTCAAAAATTGAGTTTTTTGTGAATAAAAACAGTTTTTTAATAATTTTTTTCAAAAAATCACCTTAGATAACAAAACAGTTTAAGCTTAAAAAATTTTCATACAAATATTTAAAAAAAAAATTCAACGGAATCGCTATAATGAGATTTTTGATGCTGTTTTGAACTTTTTTCAAAGGCTGGTTTAGATAAGCTTGAATAACTCAGCCTAAACTTTACCGATTCAGACTTATGAGGTATCATTGGAAATTAATTTTCTCATCCTCTTTACTTCTTTGCAAATAAGCTCAATCAAAGCATGATAGAAAAAGGTAAGATAAACGAGCCTCATTCCATGTTGAATTAAGATGTGTTGGTATTTGATAAAGAAAAAATTATGACGTGAATGAGGGTTTTTGAAAAGAAGTGAAAAAGGTGAGAAAATACCTTTCCACTGATACCTCACAAGTCTATATCGGAATTGTTTTGGCCCAGTTATTCAAGTTTTTCTTCTAAAATTTCATTACTATGATTCCGTTGAAAAATTTTTATAATATTTGTATTTTGAAGCTTAAAATGTTTTGTCATCTGAGGGCATTTTTTTTTCAAAAAGTTCTTTAAGAAACTATTTTTATTCATAAAACCTCCATTTCTGGAAGTATTTTCCAATTGGTCCAGCTCACGTAAATCTTAATATTTTCTCGAAATATTTTGGTGAAAGTCTTATGGCCTTATTTATAAAAAGTAAAGTAACTTTATGCTTGAAATACAATACCGGAGAACGGCAAACTTCGCCGAATTGGGCGATGCTGTCGTTCACCGTTCGCCCAGCTATTTCGCCTACTTAAACAGAATTAGAGCGGTAGCGAAAACAGCTGATCCCATTTGGTCGCCTTTATAATTTGGGTGACCATATTTAGAAAAAACTAAACCATATTTAGAAATGAGGAAATGATAACAAATATAAATGTAAAACAAAGAAAGATTATTATAAATAATTTGTTTCAAGCCAGATGTAACGAATCCACAACTATATTTTTCAAACAACAAAAAAAAATCGTGTTTAGGCTGTTTTCTTTTAAAACTTTGAAAGCAAAAAAAAAATACGGCCACCTTTGGCACGCACAGCTGCCATCGCCCAGCAGGGCGATAGAAATAAATCTATCGCCATGAAACGCCGCCAAGCGAACTTCGCATTTCGCTTTTGCTGTGTTCAATTTCATATGCGTGCGGGTGTTCTAATTTTGACAGCGCGAATTTCGCTGTGGTGAGTTCGCCGTTCGCCGGCATTGTATTTCAGCTATTAAAAAAGGTTTATAAGCTGAAAAATGTATGAAAACGTCATTTTATAAAGCTCTTTAAACCTACTTTATTTTTTATGAATAAGGCCATTAAAATATAATAAATTTTTTTATCCCGGCGGAAAACCGTAACTTTTTTTGGTGATGCAGTCTAATGTACATATGTATGTCTACACTTTTTTACCTATTCAGATGTCTAAAAGAGCGCATGGCGTTGTTGAGGCTGCATGCATAGCTTGCAAAGCGAAAGCTCGAAATAGGATGTGGTAAGAATATAGCAGCAATCGTTTTTTAGGCACTTACCGCTGTCTGAGTATTTGATTCCATTTTTTTTCCAACTTCCGTTAAAATCGCAACTTTAGAATATCTTCGCAACTTCGTCTAATAGCCGAAATTTGCTCGATCTGAAATATGAAAGATGGAAGTTTTCATTATGTTAATTGATTAAATGATTTTGCACCTTTCCGAGGGTAGAAACTGAGGGCTTTAACGTGTTAAAAAAGGATTTGCCAAAAAAACAAATTTACTACAGATGGAGTGGTACTAAATATTTAATTCCGATCAAATTAATTTTAAATATTGTGTATTCAAAACATTTGATTCAGCAAACTCCGTGTATCTAAACGCAGATTAACGGATTTCAACCTAATTTAGACGGTATATTCCTTAGGATCGTGGCAAGGACATAGGCTATATTTTATTCCGCTATGTGGCGGAAAAGTCGAGATATTCCGAAAATCTGTATTTATGATGCCATTTTGATACAATTAGAAACGTATGTATAATTTGGATGTGACGGTAAATATTCTTACGAAAAATGGATCCGCTAGAGTCGAGTTATTCCAAAAATCTACATATGTTTATGATTTAATTTTGATGATATCATAATAATGGTGGTGCGATAAGAAATACTTTTATAAAAAATTTATCTAATTTGGGATTTTAGAAACCATCTGGGACTTATTACCTGTCGCGGCGTAGCGTGACGTGGTGTGGCGCGCTGGTCGCGCGGGGTACGCGTGGACGCGGGCCGCCGCGAAGCTAAGCAAACTTAATGTTTGAAAGAGCAATAATGTCAATGGATTTTATTTCGCTTTTGAAAAGGTAATAATATCAATTGACTTTTATTCGCACCAGGGTGGGAAATAAAGTCAATTGACCTTATTTCCGTTGATCTTGTTACCTGTCACCATTAAATTTATTTCGTTGGAAACTCTGATATCGATATTGATCACCAATGGGCGATTAACTTTGCTATGAAACGCCAGATCATTGGAAAATTGCAAGAACTTCGTCACTACGCTTTGATTAGGTTATGTAAAATGGCAATGGAAGATATGCCATCTGACAACCAAAAACCCATAATAACTGCTGATAAATGTGCCACTGGTAGTCGTTAAGTGAATAGGTGGTGAAAGTGTTGTACCAAAATGCTCCAAAAAAAAATTTGTTTTTGGGCGAGACGAAGTTCGCCGGGTACGCTAGTTTAATATTATTAAAAAAGATACAAAATATAGTATTAATTTTACCTGAACGCTTTTACTTTTAATAACATTTAATGAAAAATGCATTCAAATTTATTTTCGAAAGTTTGAAATCTCTACATATATACTTATTTCTAAAAGGTGTTTTTCTGTTACCCAACGATATCCCCTTTAATATTTTATAAAATTTAACAAATGGTATCTCATTTTGGAGAGGAGGAGCTCAGGCACCTGCTAAAAATAGTCACGTTGTTCAAATTTCGTTATTCATTAAAAAAAAGCGCTGTATCCGGACAATGAAGCGCCATATCTTCTCCAATACTCCATCTAATTGAATTATTAAAACACCATTTAGAAGGACAACTTCACCGGTTAAGGTAAAAAATAAAAACTTTTAATAGGGTTACCACCCGCTTAAAATTTTAGTGACTTAATTATATATCCAGTAAAATATTGCAGCGCATTCAGGGAATGAAAGGCATATAAATACACTCTTAACAAGAAGTAATAATTTTAAAGAGGGTTGCCAACTTTCCAAAAATTTAAATTTCTATATATATATATACTATGAAACAAAGCTACTTATGTAATACCGAGCATAGCTCCGTAATGGATTTTCCTATGTGGGCTGCCTTTTTTGTTGTACTTCTCTCTACCCGAGGAAAACTGCAAAAAAATTCTGAATAGAAAATTCCGTAAAATTGATTTTCCTTAGATTTTGTACACGAAATTTCTTTATTTCTTTAAACTGTATCAACGCTAAACAGTTATGTAGCTTAGGTTAGGTTAAAATAAATCAGCCTTATCATGAGTTTGGTTTTCCTCTAACCGGTGAAATTTTCAGTTTTCGTTTTTGCTGAATGAGAATATTTGGCGCGTACATTTCTTTTGCGAATATGGATCGATTGCTTCGAAGATAGTTTGAGTTCATCGGCGTTGTACTTTCAGTGTCCGTAAGCCATTCGCCGATCAGAATCCGCCTTATCATGAGTTTCATTTTCTCCGAACCGGTTCACTTTTCGTTTCCATGTATTTACTATAGGCGGATGAACAATTTTCGGGTGATTTTTTTCGGGCGAAACTCGGCATAGGGCTGAATATGAAACATTGGCGCTCGCAACCACAGTTTACAAATATTGGCGATATGCGTATTTTTTTTAATTTAGCACGTTTTTTTTATTCTAAAATTTTTTCCCCTCAGTGGATGTATTAGTGATGTCGAATTTTTATACTTCGAGTGGAAAAATTTCATGGCATCGAAGCAAAACATCGATATTCGATGCATCAATGTTTTTCCGACATCCCTAATCCCAACGATCTTTTTAGTAGAACTGTAACTTCAGATTAAGAATTAAAATATGTAATTGTCTGAGGGCCAATTTAAATGAATATTTAAACGGCACTTAAGTTTAATTGTGAATTGTTGTTTAAATGCCATTTAGCTTTCGTTGGGTTTCAGATCAAGTTCAGATTATAGGTCAAATGAAAAGTACAAACATAATTTTTGGACCCATCTTTATTTATGAATTGAAAATAGCACAAGGGTACATAAAATCAAAGAAAAAATAATAAAAACATGTTTTCCGGGAGATTACGGGGGTGTACTCAAATGAGTACACTGACCGCCTAAGTATGAAAATTTTCGAAACATAAGCTGATCCATGGGTGCATCATTTCTTATCACATGTAAACGCCAGGAATTAGCAATGACCATGTCCAACATGTATGTAAATAACACCCACCACCACTTTTTACCATGAATAGCGACTCTATATAGCGCGATGGACTGATCCAGTTCATCTACTCCACCCATGTTTTTGTTGCAATTTTGGAACAATCGTATCGGCACGTCGGTCTTCTGCCGTTTTACTGGACACCATCGCTTGACAGTCCCTAATTGTTCAATGGTATCGTAGTTGGTCGCCATTGTACATACACTATTGTCTTTCCACCTTACCAGTAGCAGTTCCCTTTCCTTGTCAAAGCTGTAGTCATAAGATGCACGCTCTTTCTTTTTCATGTCCTTCGTGCTAGTCAGTGGGCATTTTTTAGTTCGGTTTTCTCGACAGTTCCAATAGCTCGGTAGCCTACGTTTTTCAAGTCAACAAAAAGATCGTAGCTTGTAAAAAAGTTGTCAAAAAAACCTCGTGTTGTGTTTCTTTTTATGTCTCGAAACCTATGCGTCGATAAGGCTTGAGCGATCAATTCCACCCCAACATCTTCGTCTAAACTCCAATACATTGGTTCTCGAGATAGCTTATGATATCCAGATAATATCAATACTCCTAAAAACTTTTTCAAATCAGATGAGTCTAGTTGAAAATCATGTCTGTTGTTTTGATTTGAATAAAGTAAACTATTTGATATAATGATATCAACAATATCTTCAGCAAAAATTTTTTCAAATATTTGTACAGGGCTAAGGCCTTTTAGTTCTTCATGAATAGCATTTGCCTTATCTTAGACTTCGGAAGAACGCTGAGAAGTTGAGGTGTATGAAGGGGGACATTTGCGCCAGGTTGGGATTGGCCGGCGAATAATATCTAGTCGCCTTCTTTATTCCAGCGGTTCATCGTCACAATCATCGCTACTACTATCTTCATAATCACCATCCTTGCGATTCGTAAATACCTCAATAGGACCAGGCACGTCATGCGGTAGAGATGATGGCACCATATCTTTCTCGGCGCCTTCTTCTTCATCGGTCAAAATCGCAATAGCCACGAACTTCTTATTTATAGCTTTGAGCAGTATAATGGTAATATAAAAAAACTAGAACACTACCAAAAATTATTTGAAAACTATAACCCACACTTAGAGATATGACTGTACTCAATTGAGTACGGTGACTTCTAATGGGTTAAATATGCCAAACAATTGGCAGCACTGCTGCTTGTTCCTTGAAATTGTTGCATTTGCTTGTTTGTTTACATTTTGTGCTGAAAAGCTTATTGTTTTTTGGTGGGATTGATTAAACAACCTACCAATCAGTCTTGGTTGTTTGGTACAAACACAGGGTTGCATATCTCATATTTAAATAGCCAATATTGGCCATTTAAGTGCAGATTAAATGTATGATCTGAAAATGAATAGTGGAAGTTAATCAACAATCTCTACTTAAGTAGGCCATCTGAAATTCGTCCTAACAATTAACATAACAAAAACAAGCTTACAAAAACTATAAAAAATCACAAATAGAACAAAGTGGAAAGGAACTAAAAAAACAACCATCAAGTGCAACTGTTTAATTTTACATATTTTGAAGGAATCGATAGATTCTATTGCATTTGCAATTAAAGCAGCGGAGTAAGAGCGCGCAATGGAAATGATTTCACAAAGATATGCGGAGCTGTCGGGTATAGTAACCATGGACGCATCTTTGTCAGCTTCTGATTGGATTTTTTAACCACAAGCCATAACTCCTGCTATGCCTGAAGAACTGTGTTGCCGGAGAAGAGAGGCTTCCACATGTCAAAGGTATACAACATTTCTTGTGCATATAACTCCAGCTACGCCATCCACAGTATTTTTCCGCAGAACCCACATCGAAATTTACAAGAAAGTGCGTAGTGCAAACCAAATTTATAGCGGCAACAAACATTCTTTTTCCTTCGTTCATATTAGAGATGGACAAAACACGTGATTTTCTACGTGACTCGTCGTGTCATGCTTTTTCAAGTGTCCAGAGAAAAATCACGTAAATTCAGTGATCGTGCGTAACTGAAACTTTGGCTGGCGTCTGCGTGCGTGAGTTATATTTTCCGTCAAAGACGTAATTTTAACATATCGAGCCCTAACCGCCAAAAAGATGTAAGCGCCATTTTTTTCCAAAATTTTCTTTCTTATGCAGAAATGTTCCTAGAGCATCTAGATGCATTTCTGCATAAAAATTAGAAATTATGTAAATATAAATGCCCCTTACATCTTTTTGGCGTTTAGGGCTCGTACGATGTATGTATACATATACATACATATCGTCGTTTAAAGCACAAAACCGCGTATCAACAAAATGCAGAACCGCGTATATGAGGTTGCATAAATTATTTTCTAGAGAGTAAAAACACTCATATTTCAAAATGGTTCTCTTTTTTACAAAGCAATTGCATTTCTGGCTAGAATATAGACGATTGGATAAGGACTGAGCCCCGAGTTATTTAAAGAGTTTTCTTTTTTGTCGGGCAGAATTCTATAAGAAAGACGTACACGACTGCTTGGTGATAACCTCGACAAAACAAAATATGAGCTAGTCATTTTAAATTACATGGAATGAATATTGATGTGAATTCTTTTCTATACTCGTAACACATACATACATATGTTCGTATATCAGACATTTGTAAAATAAAAAAATTATAGTTTAAAAAAAACTAAAACCTCCTTATTATAATTGCCATTCGTACTATCATCAGGTATGTAACTTGAGAATAGAAATCGCTGCATCTTTTAGGCGTATCAATATTACATAGTTACATCCCGAGCTAATAAAAGGAAGGTAAAAATATTAGTGCGTTCATCCCAGGCAAGGCGTTTGGCCAAGCTTTTTTAACAATATTTATATGAAATTCTATTTATATAAATAACTAGCCGGTCTCGTATACGCGAAGCTTCGCTACGCGACTGACAACTAAACAGGTTGCAACCCCACTAAAAAATAATATTTAATTGCGCATCTGGAGGCCAAGCCCGATTCATTTGACACCTCATTTATTGTTATCTAACGAACAGCCCACATTTTTTAAATTTTCGCACAGGTTGCAACCCTCTTCTAAAAATAAAACCTTACTGCAAGTCGGAAGGTCAAGCCATTTACTTTGACACCTCATTTTTTTTAATTTGATGAACTGTGCAAATCTAATGTCATTAACAAAAAATGCCCTCGCGTATTATACATACATAATTTTTAAATAGGTAGCAACCCCACACAAATAAAAAATAAAAACTTATCGCACATGCAAAGCACATATCCTATCACTTGGTTCCTCAGTTTTTGCTCCAACAAACGGAGAAAATCTTATAATTTTTAAAAAGTAGCAACCCAACTCAAAAAGCAATATATTATTGAACATCTAAAAGCCGAGCCCTTTTATTTGACACCTCATTTCTTGTAAGCCAACGAACAGTGCGGATTTCATAAGTTTTTAGACAGGTGGCACCCCTATAGGAATTTAAATTACTAAAGATGATATTCCTATCGATACAGGTTATACTTAAAAAATCTCGTATAAATCCGTTCGGTAGTTTTTGAGATTAGCGTGGTCAAAATATATCGACTTTTATACTATGTATGCATAGAAGATAGTAATTTTTAAATGGGTGGCAACCCTATTAAAAAATTAAAGCTTTTGTACATGCGAAGGCCAGGCCCTTTCATTTGGTATCTCATTTTGTAATCCAACGAACGGCGAAAATCTTTTAACTTTTTAATAGGTGGCTACTCAGAAAAATAATACGTTATTACTATATATAGGAATTTTATAAATAGTTGGCAACCCTATTTAAAAAAAACACATTAGTGATTTTCTAGAGGCCAATCCCTTTCATTTGACACCTCATCTTTTGTAATCCAGCGTATCTTATAGTTTTTTAGACAGGTGGCAACCCTATTAAAATTTTAAATAAAAAAGGTCACTCTCCGGTCCACACAGAGTATATTAGAGAAAATTCTCGCCAAAATCCGTTCAGTAGTTTTCGAGATTACCGCCACAAAGAAACTCGACTTTCCTTTATACTACACTGAGAAAAAGGATTAGTTTCGACAACTAAAGATATTTAGTTCCCGAATTTTGACAATATTTGGGAACTGTGGCCAAGGATTGGTTACTATTACCATGGGTTGGTAATTATAACTAAATATATTAACACTTGTAATATTCATCTAGGTTGTACCAAATCGTTAATTTAGTTGAAGGGTTTGGTAAATACTAATAAATATTTTTTGAAGCATATTTCTACAAATTCCATTCAACTTAACGTATGGTTCATAAAAGGATATCATTAAGCTCTGCTAATACAGATAAGCTTTCTTTCAACACATGGTTTAGTCATAGTTCCCAAATCTTAGTTGAGGCAACCACGATTTGGTTTGAGAGCGGAACATATTCATGCTTGTGAGCCACCCCTAAGTGCTCATTTACACACGGCGATTTTTGTTGCCGCAACTCGACGTTTGTAGGAGAGAGCGTGACGAGGAAAGGAGGGGGGGCACCGAGTTGCTCGTCCTCGGGCTACACGCTTTGTGCTCTCGTTCGTCTGTGTAAATTGAGTTAGCAATTCACAGCTGACAACAACAATTGCATACACAAAAATCGTCGTGTGTAAATGAAATGAGCAACACCAAAAGGGAATGTGAAAAATCGCGTCGACAAAAGTTTCCGTGTATAAACGCAGTCTAAATAATGCTGAGCGCTCTCTGAGCACATGTGTGTTTCACATGCGAAGCAGCTGAGCAATGCACACAGTCCCACTTATTGAATCGTTTGAATGTGCTAGTATGCCGACCATTAGTTGTGTTTTCATATTCTCCAGCAAAAATATCCAGTAACTTGCCAGTAACCAAATTTCGGAGAGTAAGCCAATATTTACTCCCAATGAGTGAAATATGCAAGAAAGTACGAAAACGCAAAACAAGCAAGAAGTTGCTAGTTTTATGAACAGCTTATTGATTTGTTATCTTCCGATGAAATTTTTTTAGAAAACTAGTATTTTCCATCTTATTATATATTTAAATAGGATTATTTTGTCAATTGCAACTCTAAAAGCACCGCAACTAATTATTTTGGTAATGTGAATCACATTAAGCATCATGCCATCAGCTGCAGCTAGCAAATAGTTGCTAGTAAAAATTTATCCAGTAAAAATCCAGTAAAACTTGCAAGTTCAGCTGTCATTTTTGCTCTCTCAATTTCCCCACTTTTGCTTGTTTCTTGCAAGTTTTTGCGTACGAAAACGACATCCAGTAAAAAACTAGTAAAATTAGTACTGGATTTACTGGATAGTGCGTACGCGAACAGGGCTATTATGTCGATCACAGCGCTAGGTAGAGAAAGAAATGTGTGTGCTATGACATGCCCAGGCTTGTTTGTCTCAGTTTCAGTTTTGCCATCGCCGCGAGTGGTTTCGGTGTGCGCATAGTTATTTAAAATTATAAAGTTTGATGCCAACCGGGGTTTCTCAGTGGATATATAATTCATGAGAATTATAATTTGAAATTATCTATTTAGCCAAGGAAAAAGCAAAGCAGTATACTTAAACCAGCACTTCCAGCAGATATTGATCTGGGTTTTCGCACGACTATTTCTGTTTCATCGTTTCTTTTTAGGAAATTCTTACCACCATATACATATGTATTATTTACACTATTAACTATTTATGTAAATATGTATGTATTTTTTATGCTTAATATATCCAAATAAAAGAAGAAAGTAAACACAACAACCATCGAGTAAATTTTTATTTGTGTCAAACTGAAACTTTTTTTTCCAATAATAAACGGTTAGCTGATTCACGTCTACAGCAAGTTCACAAAATTAATTGAAAACTTGTATCAGCCAAAGCATTGTTTATATTTGCTCGACAATGATTTTATTCAACTAACAATATTGTCCAATCAAGGTAGTCGTTTTGTAATTATTAACAAATATACATTTGTCCCAACTAGAAGTCTCAAGTAAATTGCAGACTTTCGTGAACTAGATATTTATTTATTTGGTCACTATAACCAAATCTTGGTAATTATAACTGAACCTTTTTCTGGGTTTATGTATAGAAGTTTCAATTTGAAAAAAGAAAAATCCGTGAAAAAGCGAGCGTGAGCCTGCGTGATTAAAAAACTAGGCATCGTGAGCATGCGGGAACATGATAGAAAAATATATAACAGAACGTGAGTGTGCGTGAACGTGAGCCAAAAGCACTTAAGCGCCTATCTCTATTCATATAAAGCAGTGGATAAAACTATACGTGCATGTGAAAGACAAATTTATCTGTTTAAAAGAAGGCCACTAATACTATTTCCTGCAAACACACATCGATTTACATCTTTTTGCTCAATTTTTATTTCTCTTCCGACACAGAATTGTTTTCGTACAAAATTATGAAAAAAGCTTTCAATTTCTTACTCGTTCGTTTTTAGGCATGCTATTGTAACGAATTTCGAAAGTTCGAAAATACGATTCGGATTGCAGCATATCCTTTCTACGATTCGTAGCAAAATCCGAATACGAAAGTGTTGCAGAATAGGGTTGATAAGAAAAATTTATTGATTAAACGATACCTAACTAGTTAGCGAGCCTCAGAAGAAATAGGTTTATAACTTTGAACATGACATAGCAGTTTAACGAAAATAGGAATACAAAACACTCTTAAAGTTGCTTTTATTTAAACGAATATGAGCTGGAATCGAGTTCCAGGTGGGTGAGAATAAAATTGACAAAAATTAGTCTTGCAGATGTTAAGTAATTATAGTATTATAGGTATAATCAATTCTGTTAGGCGCGCAGGTTACGGCAAACATAATTTTTGAAACAGAAATAGAAAAATACATTTTTTTTTACCGGGCAACGTGATTGAACACCACATCATTTTTACGAGCAGATTGGGAATTCGGCCTACTGTATATTAATTGGGAGTAACATATTATAGGCAATATTAATTTCATGACGATATTAGCCACATCGTCATGAAATGTCATCCGCGTAATTGTAAAATTGAAAAAATGGACTTAGCAACTTTTCCCTCTAAGCTAGCGATATGTATAAGTTCAAAATGTATGTGTGTGTTGTTTATTTCATACTTTATGCGAATGTTGTGCAAGTGCACCGACAAACCTTATATATGGCAAACAAAATGACAAATTGTAGCCAATAGTTTTGCCTGTGGTCGTGGGAGTATTTGTGTAACAAAACTGGACAAATGTCATATTTATCAACTTTGATAAAAATATCTTTAGACATATTATTTCTTAAGCTATATATCCGAGCTATCAATGGGCAGTCATACAAGGTTACTTGACCTTTGACGTACGTCAAAGAGAACATGGTCTTTTTAACAAATATTTTTTTCTGTGCTTTAAATACCTGCATTGCTTTCTTTCTCTCTTTATTATGATTTTTTTGGACCAATCTTAAAAAAACTACGAGACACAAAAGAAGAAAGTGTGCACTGTAATTCCTAACCAAATTTTCGTTATTTGCCTTTGATGTTACATATATTCGTTTCTATAATTTCAAATGGGGCTCTTTGGGGAATTTATTTTTAGCAAAAATTTTAAAAACAGTAATTTTGTTTACTTGTCGGGCAATATTTTTTTCATAGGGATATACATTGGATCCTTGGCTAAAAACTTTTGTGGTGAAACTGTTCCTTCTTTGCTATTTAAGGTCAAAGAGTAAGCCCTTAAATAGGGATTTCCAGCAGAAATGATAAACATCTGACTATAAAGAGAATCGATGCACAAATAATTAAAAAACTATAGGTCTGACCTTTAATAAGATAAAAATTACGTAGCTATCTGAGATTCAAATGCTTATAAAAAACAGGGTGCTTTTTTAAAAAAATAACAATATTCTGATCCGATTCGGCTGGCAGCCACGACTTTGATAACAGAATTTTGTTCAAAATTTTCATTCCTGGAAAATAATAATTTATTTTCCATATCCACCTATTTAGCTCGCTATAAGCACAAATTTTTCAAACCAGTCGCAGAAGGAAGTATTATAAATAACAGAAACTAAAATCGAAAAACGCTCATGAAGTTACAGATTCCCCAAATTCTGAAACAGCCAATGGAATGAGAATGAAGAATTCTTTTTAAAGAGCTTTAGAAAAACCTGACACATCTGGTTTGGCTTGTAAGCGCTGTTTAAACAACGATCTCGCCCTTATGCTAGATTCTAATTGTTTCTTAAAAATACTTGACATCCGCATTCGCATCCGCATCCGCGGATGTTAGCTGTTAGATATTCGCATTCGCATCCGCGGATGTTAGCTGTTAAATATTCGCATCCGCGGATGTCTAAAATTCCACATTCGCAACATCCCTACTTTGCAGAAATACAGAAGAAACTACTTTTTCTTATATTTTTCATTTATTTGGGATAAGACGTTCTTCCAACAAGCACGAGATATATATAAAACAAGTAAGAAAGTCTAAGTTCGGGCGGAGCCGAACATAAAATACCCGGCGCAAGTATTAAATATATGTTTTTTCACCCTTCCGAAACCTTCCGCTAGATGGTAAGCCGAGGTGTATCAATTTTGAGTAAATTAGCGTCCTTCAATTTCGAAATATTGAAGTTTCAAGCATTTCTGAAATTTACCGTTATATGAGAATCGGCCGTTATTTTAGTCCGATTTCAATAATTTTCAACGTTTTTCTTACACGTGGCAAGTACAATAACTATACCGAGTTTGGTACAAATTGGTAGAACGGTTACCGATATACTTATATGTGATCATAAGTGGGCGGTGCCACGCCCATTTTCCAAAATTTTACCATAAACGTATTTCTTGGTAAAGAATTGTTGCAAGCATCAATTTTGAACAAATTAGCTTCAATATTTAATGATTTATCGAAGATTTTGTATTTCTCTAAATTACCGTTATATGGGATGTGGGCGTGGTTATTGTCCGATTTTAAAAAGTTTCAGCGGTTTTTTATGCTGTACCAAGGCCAACAACTGTGCCAAGTTTGGAAGAAATTGGTGCAGCGGTTACCAAGATATACACATGTAACCATAAGTGGGCGTGGCTACGCCCATTTGTCAAAAATTTATAATATTCTTATTTTTCGTCTAAAACTTATTATAAATATCAATTTTGAGTGAATAATCTCCAGTAGTTACTAAAATATCGCAGTTTTCGTATTTCTGAAAATTACCGTTATATGGGAAGTAGGCGTGGTTATTGAGCGATTTTAAAAATTTTCGGTCATTTGGTATGTTATGCAAAGGCCAACAACTGTGCCAAGTTTGGAAGAAATTGGTGCAGCGGTTACCAAGATATACACATGTAACCATAAGTGGGCGTGGCT
>NW_023459445.1:0-17566 GCF_013731165.1 Rhagoletis pomonella | reverse complement strand
GAATCCCGGGACTAACATTCCTAGTATGTATGTATATTAGGTCGGGTCAATTTGTATGGGAGATTTTTTGGACTATGCGGATAGGGTATAGGTACAGTCAAGAATGATAGAATATTCTCTCAATCGTGAGGTACAGTGACCAGATTTCTGGCGACGAAAATCGGGACATTTCTAAAACATCGAATTCGAACATACAATTTTGTTTTTAGAATGAAAAGACATGACATCTTTTACAACAGTTTTATTTAAAAAACCAAAGAGAAAACAAGTAATTTTTAAGCAAAAAAAACCTCAATTCTCATATAAAAATTTAAGAGTACCGTTAATTTCATTACGATCTAATGGCCGGATCTAAACCAAATTAGTATGGCACCACCTCTCTGGTACCACCTTTCCTTAAAAAAAAAGAATTACAGAAATCGGTTAACGCGGTCCAAAGTTATGCGCCAATATGCATAAAAAAATATTCCGACGAATCGATAACTTCCTAACTAAATCTCACAAAATTCAAGTTAGTACCGTTTTATTAAAAACAAACCAATTAACTTAACAAATAATTAACGTCAACTAAAACCTTAAGACAAATGAAGCATAATAGACAGTAATATAGCGAGAGTACCAGTTTGACAAAATAAAACACAACCAAAGATCACAGCGGCCGCTTTGTTGTAGTGATTAGGGACACGATATCGACACAAAAATATAGACTCGATATTCCAAATATCGATACCAAATTCAAAAAATTAAATCTGATTATTGGTCTCATTTTCTAATAAAGAATGAACAATTTTGCACTTTAATAAGTGTTTGCTTATGTAGAGGTAAGTATGTTACTTGACATCACCGAAGGCATGGGTTGAAATCCCGCCACATGCCAACTTAAATAAGATAGTACTCGTTTGTGCTCTTTAAGGCCAAAAATATATTTATATTGCTTTACATTATAAGTTCCAAAGTATAGACATATTTATGGGCGTTTCCAGGGGAAGGTCATGGCACGACATAGATTTGCAAAAAATGGAACAACTAGGTAGCGCTGAATTCAAAATAAAAAATATATTCGACATGTTTTATTTGCGTTAAAAATTATTTTAATAACAATATTAACAAAAAAAGTTTAATTAGAAGTTTTAGTAACGTAACGTCATGTAACATCACGTCGGATACTAAGGCTGAAAAAAAAGCAGGAAAGATTTTTAAATTTGGAACTTGGAAAATTAACTTTAAATATTTCAATGTTAATAAAAAAGGAATTGTACAAATAGTCTTGCCCAATTCCCAGAGTTTTTAAGTGTTGACGTTTTCAATTTATTTTTTAACATTTAACGTCACGCCACGCGAGATTGAAAATGCCCATATGTACTTTTCCTTAAGCACATCAAAAATAATTGAATAAAAGGTAATTATTTTTTTATATAGTGTACAATATTTTGTTAATTACATTAAGTTTTTATTGTAGGTACATTTACGATTCGATACGACCAAGGGTTCTGCTACTCGATTCCAAAAAATATCGTTTGAAAACTATCGAGTAAAAAGTATCGGTATCTAATGGCAAAAATATCGATATGGTATCGTATCCTAACTAAATTCGTGTCTCTAGTAGTGATAAGCAGTGCGCGCTTCTACTCCGCCGGGCCTGCGTTCAAGCCCTGGTCAAAGCAACAAAATATAGAAACAAGTTTTTTTCTTAACAACGGTCGCCTCTCGGCAGGCAATGGCAAACCTCCGAATGTATTTCTTTATAATGTGTATGGCTCAAAAAACTTGGTTGTGGGCCAGAGTTCACGGATACTCCTATTAAAGTAATAAATAAAACCCTGAAAATCGGGACTTAATCGGAACAATTATGAAAAATGTGGACACTTATACGTCCCGACTTTTAAAAAATATTCAATTTTCTCAAAATCGGTACGAATGGTATTCGTAGGTATAGGGGTATTCTACTTGAAGTTCTAAGAGAATTTGCCGAATAAACCGGGGATCTAAAACCAATTTAGAGCCTGCCAAATTGCGAAAATATGTAGCTTTTATTTTACTGTATTGTCTGAATTCTTTTATAAATACATGCACTTGTCTTTTTTATTTAATTATACAGTCGTCAAGCTGCAGTCGAACATACAATGCGTACGATCGTAAAAGGGCAAAGTTCAATTATGTGTGATTTTATTTCTTATAATTATTTACTATTGAAATTTAATTGTATGAAAAAAGAAAATTTTAAGAAAAAGTACAATCAAATTTTTTTCTTTTCAAACGTAAGAAAATGTGAAATGTTGTCATTGTTGCGCCCTCTGGTGGAGGTTTCAAGAAACCTATAAAGGCCAGTATGCAGCTCTCAAGAAAACAAAAACTCCATATAAAATGACGTACCAGAAATGGCTAACAAATTTTCTTTTATAAAATAATGGCAATTTTTTCTTGACCGTTTTCTGGAGAGCTGCATACTGGCCCTAAGTCTAGAAATGGATTCTTCATGCAAAAAAACCCTCGGCCATGGCCGTAGCTCCAGCCCCAACGCCATGACATAGTCAAAAAATATTTGCACGGCCTAATGTATGTACTAGGGATGCCGATCCCGGGATCCCGGTGTTGCTTGCATTAATCCCGGGATCCCGAAAATTTTGAAATATTGAATTGATAGTAAGAATTTGTTTATGAAATTTGAAGAATGATTTTTGTAAAATGCCGTTTTGACTGCAATTAACAAAATGCTTGAAACTGTACTTTTAAATTGCAGTCTGAGCCTTTTTTGAAGAAGATTTCAATGAATTTACTCATAGCGCCGCTAATGTAAACGAAACAGAGAGTTTTAAGGAAAGCTTTTATAATTTTTTAGATCAATCTACTCAAAACTTGCTCAAATGGAAAAACTTAAAATTTGACCGACGTGCTGGTAAAAGAAGTTCAAATATTCTGTAATGGAGGAGATAGGGGTCATTATCTTCAAATGGATTATGTCTACCTTTTGACAGTTCAGCCTAAAAGTGTTGATGACGAAATATGTTTTTCATCAGTAGGTTTTGTATGTAAAAACTGCAGGTCAAGCTTAGAAGACTCCGCTTTGAATGCTTTGCTGCTCGAAAACATTTTAAGTGCAATAATAACAACGCCGGCAAAAAAAGGGGTTTGTGTTTTTAACCAGACCCAACTACCAACATGTATTTCGACTCGCTGAATCCGATACTGAGATCCGTTTGACTCGTACACCCTCAAAATTTCTAGTAAATTGCGAAAAAAAATGGCAAAAAATCCCCCATTCGCCATTTCTTTATAGAGTAGAATAAACATGTTTAGAGAAATTGTTTTTGTATATTTTTGTTTTATGTTTTTTTTTGTTAATCGTCACTTGTCAAAAGTACCTGGTATTATTATTTGTGATGTATACGTTCCTCAATCACATGGTTTTTTAAATACAATTAAAAAAATGTTTTACTTTGAAATTTGTCTGGTTTAATAAATATCGCTCGCGTAGAGTGCAAAGTTGCTAAGTCCCAATTTAAAAATTGTACAGGAGAGGAAAAAACTTCGTATAGCCATTTTCTCAAGTATTTCGTAAAACTTGGAATACATCATTTTGCTTGTTTAAAGCAAAGCAAAACTCCATACGAATCGGAGGGATTCGATATTTATTAAAAGATTTCGAGCTTTTTGGCCTTATCGAATTTTCGGACCTTTTTTTGGCCTTATCAAATTTTCCTTTCATTAAATATAAACGAGAAAACATAAAACAAGGACCTTTACCCTTTTCGAAACGATGCAATTTTAATTTATCTAGCCTCCTATATCAAAATATGATTTTTCATTAAAAGTGAAGCTAGCAACTTTTCACTCTAAGCTAGCGATATATGAGTTTTACAATCAGTTTATCGTAAATTTTAAATAGTTTTATTTAATGGTATGTTTAAATGCTTTCAGATATTGAATTCTTACTCATATTCATTAAATTTATGACTCAATTTGAATCCCGGGATAAGTCCCGGCATCCCGGGATTACCTAAAGATATCCCGAAATCCCGGAATCCCAATTTTCCTGATATTTTGGCATCCCTAGTATGTACGTATGTATATATAACAACGAAAGCATATGGGAACATACATAAGTATGTACATTAGACTGCATCACTCCCCATACAAAAAATAATCGGTACTATTTTTCCATTGGAATTATAAAATCTACTATATTTTAAGACGTCCACCAAAATATTTCGGAAAAATATAAAGATTTAAGTGAGCTGGACCGATTTGAAAATACCTCCAAAAATGGTTTTTTTTATGAATAAAAATAGTTTCTTAAAGATTTTTTTTTGAAAAAATCCCCTCAAATGACAAAACGGTTTAAGCTTAAAATATTTGCATAAATATATTAAAAAAAAATTAAAAAAAATTTTAACGGAATCGTAATGACGATACTGTTTTTAACATTTTTCAAAGATTGGTATAAGAAAAACTTGAATAACTGAACCTAAACTCTTCCGATTTAGACTTAAGAGGTGTCATTGGAAAGGTATTTTCTCACCCTTTTCAGGGAAAAGAAAGGTAGGAGAAACGAACCTCATTCAAAGTTGAATTAAGATGTTTTGGTATTCGAAAAAAAAGATGGGACACGAATGACGTTTCTTTTGGCCAGAAATGAAAACGGTGTGAAAATACTGAGATCCCATAAGTCTAAATCAGAACAGTTTTGGCCCAGTTATTCAAGTTTTTCGTAAATCAATCTTTGAAAAAAGTAAAAAAAACAGCATCAAAAATCTCATTCTTACGATTCCGTTGAAAAGATTTTTAAATATTTTTATGCAGATTTTTTAAGCTTATTCTAATTTGTCATCTGAGGGTACTTTTTTCAAAAAGTTCTTTAAGAAACTATTTTTATTCATAAAAAACTTAATTTGTGGAGGTAATTTTAAATCGGTCCAGCTCGCTTAAATCTTAATATTTTTCCGAAATATTTTAGTGGACGTCTTAAAATATAATACATTTTGTACCGACGAAAAAACCGCAACTTTTTTTGGTGATGCAGTCTAATGTACATATGTATGTATAAACAAATATTTATACGTTTACATAGGCAATTGTATGCGTACATATATGCACGTTTTTTATATGTATGTATATAATGCAGCATATATAAAATTAGTTCTTTTGCTCGCCCGCGGGTGCCCGAAAGTGCCCAAATGTGTTTCTTTGGTTGGTCCACGGGCTGTTGAAAGCCACTTTGAGAGATAATTTTTGCTTCTCATTAGCTCACTCGAACTATTTTTCCGGGCGAGGTGAAAACTGTCAAACAGCCAGAAGAAGAGTAAGAATTTCAAACATTCATATTTTAACTAATAAATATGTGCATATTTCTTTCTTTGATTGATAAGTGAAAAAAACTCAAGGGAATCATTACACTGGTCTACAAATTTCAACTTTTTTTCTGCGAATAAGACGGGACCTGGTGTTTCTGAACGGATTTTTCGTGCTGAACACGAATCCGGGGTCAAAAATGTCCCATCACGTCACGTTTTCGAGAAAAAAAGGGGTTGAAACCCCTAAAAACAGCGTTTTTGGCCATTTTCGAAAAATTATAGAGCTGAACCCTGACGTGGTACAAATTTTGCATATATCAGAAATTAAAGGCTAAACCGTGCCCTTTCGAATGAGCCCTATGCCGAATTGATCGCGTGCACCCTTAAAGCAGGGGGTGTATTTGTGTTTAGGGGTGCAGGAAAAATTGATCACAGAAAGAATTTAATCTTAAACGATCATAGAAAATTAATAATGCCAAGGTTTTAACTATATTAAAAGTCGCTGATTACGAATCTGCAGTTAGATTTTAAAAATTTAAGATGACGGGTCGAATATGGTGGATATAAAAATTGGACTCCTAGACACAAATACACCCCCTGATCTAAGGGTGCATGCGATTAATTCGGCATAGGGCTCATTCGAAAGGGCACGATTTAGCCTTTAATTTCTGACATATACAAAGTTTGTAGCACGTCAGGGTTCAGCTCTACAATTTTTCAAAAAAGGCCAAAAACGCTGTTTTTAGGGGTTTCAACCCCTTTTTTCTCGAAAACGTGACGTGATGGGAAGTTTTGGACCCCAGATTCGTGTTCAGCACGAAAAATCCGTTCGGAAACACCAGGTCCCGTCTTATTCGCAAAACCCTTGTAGACCAGTGTTATCAAATCTTATTTTGTGCGATTTGACGTTTAGGTCCGAAAACGAAAATGGGGTTTTTGGCGTTCTCGTAGTTTTGGGCAGTTTATTCACTTCTGTGAGAGCATTTCGTACTTACGCTCATTTGCCTGAAACTAGCCCAAAAACGTTAAAAACCAGGGACCCAACCGTCTATGACTTTTATAATAAAAGTTTCACGGAAAAAGTTATTTTGTGACTTTTAATTTTTTACAAAAAAAATTCGGTTACAATTTGACTTTTATTTTTTCTGTCAAACAATAACGGTTAAAATTTGACTTTTATTTTTTCCTGCAAAAATTAAAGGCTCAGCTTAATAACAAAAAAGCCTTTGGAATTAAAATTAAAGTAAAGTTCGTCTTGACTTCTAGATTTCAAAAATATATAATTCTAACTCAGCAAACGAGACCAAAACTAGCTGCCGTTTGATGCCCGGGATAGCAACATATTAAATGCCAATTCTTAAGGAAAATCCGTGGAGTATTTTTTTGAATGTTTTCAATGTAATTAAATATAATCAGGAATTGATTTAATAATTTTAGTTCTAGAGAAGTCAGCACTATACTGGTTATTTAAAATCATTTAAAACACATAGGCAGTGTTGCCAGATTTTGGGCGAGTCTATTCCCTTTTTGTCCATGCAATTGTATATATTTTTCCCGTTTTTCATTTTAGGTTTTCCCGTTTTTTCCCCCTTATTATATAACCCAGTTTTTAAAAATGGCAAATCAATTATTCTCCTTGTTTTATTTTTTATACGATCAATAACCGTATAACTCAGTCAATAACAATAACAATTCAATTTACATGTAATATTTTTAATATAAAAATATTACTTTAAAATATATATTGCATTTACTTATGCGTTATTTGTACATATCATTCGTGTGCAATTGTAATAGAATTTTTGAATCACTGAACACCGTTTTCAACAGCACTGATCAATATTGCATTTTTAGCTTGATGTGCTACGGAACCATTAGTGAACTGCGAAATTTTCAGCTGGCGATCAGTTACCATGAATTGACTTATATTTTTATACCCGAGCGCACTTGTGTACAAGGGTATTATAACTTTGTTCACATAACGGTTGTTTGTAACAGGCAAAACGAATCGAGATAGATATAGACAAATGTATACATAAATGTCAGAATGAAAAGAGAAATCGATTAAGCGGTGACTGTCTGTCCGTCCGTCCGTCCGTCTGTGCACACGATAACTCGAGTAAAAATTGAGATATCTTAACGAAACTTGGTATGTGCACTTCTTTCGGGCGTAGGACGGACGGTATTGAAAACGGGAAAAATCGGACAATAACCACGCCTACCTCTCATATAACGGTAATTTTCAGAAATACGGAAACTGCGATATTTTAGTAACTACTGAAGATTATTCACTCAAAATTGATATTTACAATAAGTTTTAGACGAAAAATAAGAATATAATAAATTTTTGGAAAAAGGGCGTAGCCACGCCCACTTATGGTTACATGTGTATATCTTGGTAACCGCTGCACCGATTTCTTCCAAACTTGGCACAGTTGTTAGCCTTGGTATAACATAGGAAACGGCCGAAATTTTTAAAATCGGACAATAACCACGCCCACATCCCATATAACGGTAATTTAGAGAAATGCGAAATCTTCGATAAATCAGTAATTATTGAAGCTAATTTATTCAAAATTGATGCTTGTAACAATTCTTTACCAAGAAATACGTTTAGGATAAAATTTTGAAAAATGGGCGTGGCACCGCCCACTTATGATAACATATATGTATCTCGGTAACCGTTCTACCAATTTGTACCAAGCTAGGTGTGGTTATTGTGCTTGCCACATAGAAGCAAAACGTTGAAAATTATTGATATCGAACTAAAATTACGGCCGCTTTTCATATAACAGTAAATTTCAGAAATGCTTGAAACTTCAATATTTTGAAATTTAAGGACGCTAATTTACTCAAAATGGATACACCCCGGTTTACCATGTAGCGGTAGCTTTCGGAATGGTGAAAAACATATGTTTAATACTTGCGCCGGGTATTTAATGCTCGGCTCCGCCCGAACTTAGACTTTCTTACTTGTTGTACATGCTTTTGCGTTTTTGCATGTTTTTGCAACTAAGATTTCTTAGGAAGAATGCTCACTGTAGATATTAAAGTCCAGCGCAAGTGTATTTGCCGCATTTCGTGCAATAAGTACTCCTTGCATTGTACTCTACTCCCAACACATTGTTACTCTTTTTCCGCATACATACACTGCTTGGCGTTGAGAGAGTAAATACTTGACGTACTTGTTATTACTCCCAGTGATGCCAGATTGTGGGTAATTTCCCTCTTTGAGGGATATTTTGCATCAAAAATTATTAAAAGGGAAAAAAGGGACATTTCAAAGGGATTTTCTTTTGACGCAGTTATTGTTGCATAATTGATCAAAATTCAAGAATATTTGATACTCTTACGTAATTAATCGTTCTGAAGATGGGATGTGGAGTGAAATGGTATATAATTGTTAAAAAGTATAAGGCCAATTTCGAAAATTTTCTCACGTTAACCAATTCAAGCGCTGAGTAAGAAAGAATCTACAGTTGTAACTGGTATTTCATGTAAAAAGCGGAACAAATTATCTGATGAAATGTTAAATAGCACATGAATGTGCTTCAATTTTAAAGTCACCGAAAAATTATTTTAGTGAGTGAGCAAAAAAATTAAAGTGAAAAATTGAATGAGTGAAAAAAGGCAGAGAATTTTACTTCTTTACTACTGAAACATGTATATGTTTAAATTCGTTGGGAATTTTGTGGGATAAATTTTCAAGATGTGGGTAATTGAGGGATTTTTTCCCCATTTTCGTGGGATTTTTAACAGAGAATGTCTGGCATCACTGATTACTCCACCAAAGTAAGTACTCTACTTTCGCTCATCGCGTACGAGAGATATTTTCTGCTGCCAAAAGGGAGTAGCAAATCTACTCTCTGTATACTTTTAGTACTGTAAGTACTTGCGTATTAAATTTCAATTCTGGTTGTTAGCTAGGGATAAATCGATACAAGTAAATCCAAGTACATACTCGATACTTTTCTCAATTTACCAAGTAGTTTTTTACTCGATACTTTTTACTGCGATCCAAGTAGGTATTGAAAAAAAGTACTTGTATCGGCAGCGCAAAACTTATTATGATTCAGTATCTTTTTGGAAAAGCAACCCATTAGAGCATAGCTGGGCAAAACGCTACTCGCGAGTAGCGTCTGCGTCGCAGCGCTTATACGTATACAGAAACGACGCAGCGAATTTCAATTCAGTCTGCTTTCAGATTTCATGAGAGTAACACTATGCTTCGCCGTTGAATATTTTTATTCGTAATTTTAGCGCGTGGTTGCCACCTATATATGTAACAATGCCCAAAATGTCTGAGTATGAGTGCCAATTACAGTTTTTGGTTTTAAAAAAAGCTAATAATGCCCAATGCTTGTTGTGTGGTAATACGACCATTAACCATAAACAAATGAAAAAAACGCTCCACTCAGTGCAATTATAGAAAAGTGCTTCTCAGCGCGACGCACTAGGGCACACATTGCATACTTTATTTTATATTTTTTTTATCAAAAGAAATCGATAGAGAAATGTAAATGCTGGTTTATGCCCAAAAATACTTAATGAATAATATTTATAAGTTATACTCTATTTTTAAGACTAAATACCTACTTATATGAAACAAGTAATTTTTAGCAAGAAAAAAAACCGACTTCAACTCTCATATAAAAAAAAAATATATATATATATATCTCACGATCCACTGATCGTATCTTAACCAGATTAGTATGGGACCACCTCTGAGACACTACCTTTCCGATGCAAAAAGAATTATCGAAATCGGTTGACGTGGTCCAAACTTATGCGGTAACATACATAAAAAAAAAAAAAAAAAGATTCCGACGAACTGATAACCTCCTCCTTTTTTGGAAGTCGGTTAAAAAATAAGACCTAAACACCGTAACCATCTGGCCGGTCAGCATATCAAAGAATTTGTTCTAATAAAACGGAGCCCAGGTATTATACAAATGAGTTTTCCTAATTTAAGTTTTTTTAAATTATACAAGTACTAAATTTTTCTTATGCAAAAGGTTGTATAAACTAATAGTATTAGTTACTAAAAACTTCCAAGGCTCATTATTACACTATAGGTATAAGCAAAATAGGCCAAAATACCCATGCACGAAAAATACCACTTTTAGTACATTTATAAAAAATGCGGCAACCATAACTGAGCGCGACGCACTAATACCATGACAAAATGAGACTGTGTTGGTGTGCCCAGCTATGCATTAGAGGAATGGGAAGATATGCGCACTACATTTCCGCAGCTATATAAGTAAGCCCGTCCATACATAACGGTTGTTGGGTCACCTGTCCCTTGCTATCGGCTTTTCTAAAAAACAGGTACAACTATCAGGCATGTTCTAAAATTCGAATATTTGAAATCGATTCAATTTCGATAATTTTCTCGATTGTTTTTAACCCAAAAATTTACAAGTCTCGCATTAAAATGATTTATTTCATATCGCTGCTTCTTTTATGGGTTTCAATAGGAATATTCACTGTTTTCATCAGATATAATTAAAAAATATTTGACGAGTTCAAAGTTTCTATTTCAGAACATGCCCGTATATCAAAATCTCGCCTTTCAGCAAAACATTTGGAAAAGTAGATTTTTTTGGGGAAATATAACAAAAAGGAGTTATTTTCTCAAACTTATTTTATATGAAAAAACTTTATCTATTAATCTTGTAAAAAATTCATATTTTTTGTGAAAAAAAATTCAATAACTTTGAAAAATTTGCAAAGTTGTAGTTCTATGTACAAGTACTCGATACCTTTCCGATACTGAGTAGTTATCGATAACTTGTTTGATACAAGTACAAGTACTGATTTCAGTAATACCTTGATGGTATCGATTTATCCCTATTGTTAGCCTACTAGTTGATATCGTTTGCGGCGCTGGTCAGTGAAATGGAAAGAGTAAAAATAGAATATGGAAATTGACGATGTAAGGAAATGTTTACGGCCTTATTTATAAAAAATAACGTAGATTTAGACCGTTTGTTTAATGTGACATTTTCATAAAACTTTTGTATTCAAGCAGTTTTTTAAATCTATGTATTTACTTATATTTTTATGAAAGTATTATTTCTCGTTTCTAATTTTCTATAAAACTATTTGCAGTCATTAACCAACAAATAAGTTGTCAAAAACAACAACTGCTATACGAAGTAAAATTATTAGTGGCAAATCAAAATTTGCTGCGTACTTCTGATCAACTAATAGTTGCGTGTTAGATGATCGTAATATTTTTCTGATCATTTGAGACAACATGTTGGTGTGTACCTTTGAGGGTTGAATTTGACAGCTAATGTATGAAGTCATTCAGAAGACGCATAACGATCACTGATTTTTTTTTATCAACGGTTGCGCTCAACTGCTGCGACTTCTGAACCTACCCATTGATAGCTTTTTTTTTGATAACACTGTGCGACAGCTCAAATCGGTATTGAGTAAAACCAAATGCAAGAGATAGTTTTTGAATTTCATTGAGTTTTTTTTAATAAATACTAAAATTAGAGGTGTATGAATGGCGAAAGAAAAACGTTATCCGATTTTTTTAAATCGAAGCTACATTTTTACATATGTTCATATGTACATACATACATAAATATATTTAATATGAAATTGAAATCTTCACATCAATTTCCGCCATCTTCAAACCCATGGTTTCAATTGTACGCATATCGTCAGGGTTTTCCCCACAACTTGGTTTTGCTGCAGTGAAGCGACAGAGCAAGTGACGAGAAAAACACCCCTATGCTGTAATCCGAAAGTTCGTAGTTACGAATTCGTAGCTCCGTTCCGAAAATTCGAAAATTGGTATGCTGTAATCCGATCGTAACTATCAACGGCGTTGCCAACTAAAATAGTGAAATTCGAAGTTCTTAATCAGCTACTTTGACAGAAACAAATCAAAATAAATATAATCGCAAGTGAACAGTGAAATTAAAAAAAAATGTTTAATCGTATTTGAAAAAGCTTTTCCTTAATTAAGTAAAATAGAATGGATTCAGTGGCCGGTGCACTTTTGTCTCAGGAGGAAGAACATGCTGCAGTCAACTGTTGCATTAATATACAAAGGAGATTGCTACGAGACAGTTCTGATCCATTTAGCTTAAATGATAAATATATGCTCCCTCTTTTTAAGGGCGTCCATTCAACTAAATATTGTGTTGCTTTAAATCTTGCAACGCTTTCCCATTATTCCACCACATCCTCTTTAACTATTACAAAGCCTCGGGCAATGTCCGGCCTTTCGCTCATGCATTCCACCAGTTTTTCGTATTGCGAGCGATTTGTTCTGATTGTCGACTTGATAATTTTGTAAACATTTAATAATACATTGTTTTTTATTCACACTTCAACTTACATACATATTTTTGCGTTTCCACACTTTATTTTATTGATATTTTAAAAGAATTCGCTTCGCTCCGACACCAGTTGCTCTTCGTAGAAAATTTCCGACAAATCCATACAAATTACAGCTACGTCGGATTCAGGCATACCAACATTACGAATTTCGAAGATGGTCCCCGAATTTCGAAATTACGATACGGCAACGCGGATTACAGCATACCAATTTTAAGATTCGTAGCAAAATCGAATCTACGACGGATTACAGCATAGGGGTGAAAATATATGCGGACACTTATCGTCCCGTTTCTGCCTTAACCACGTAACTACATTTTTTGAGAAATGGGGTTTTTTATGTAACCGTTATATTTTTTATTGTTCATTCTTTTTCCTCGTATCTACATTCGTATTACAGAAATTAAGCGAAAAGGTCGTATCTACACACAATCGCAGCATATAAAATGCAAATAAGTGAGTTCGTTGACAAAAATCTAGTTACTTAGCTGACTGATCAAAAACAGTGCACATTAAATGAAATATAAATTTTTATTAAACAGAGCAGTTTAAGTAAGAAGACGATTATAGTTGTATATATGAATATGTACATTACCTCAGAACTCAAAGTATGTATATTATTCTAACCTCAAAATGAGAGTTTTTGATTTTAGATATAGAATTATGGACGAAGTTTATCAGCAATTAAATTTAGCTACTACATTTGAAATAAACCAATCATCCGTAAGATCATCTGTTTTTCTGACACAATTTCGAATTGATAATAAAATTTCTAAGTAATTATTTTTAGGCACCAGTAATACCAACAACTTCTAATTCTTCTAACAAACAACAAGTTGTAGTGTTAGATGAAACGACAGGGGTATTCAGGTTCATTGAATGTGATGGAAAATCCTTAAATAATAAACCTAAATCACAATCCACAAGTTTCATCCTAGATGAGAAAACGGGAGAATTTATTGAAAAAAATTACCATAATGTTTGTCCTCTTATCAAGATTTCGATCAGGTTTCTGACACTGATATCCACCCAGTTACAACAAGTAATTTTAGTGATTCAAGCGATTCTTGTTTTCGCAGAAATGAAATAGATGAAAACTCAGGTATGGTTACTAAAAAAAGGAGAAAGAAAGGGCAGGGGAAACCGGATAGGTGGCAAAAAAAATGTTAACAAAAATGCTAGACAAAAAGGAAAAGAGTACTACAGTGTAAAAAAAGCGAACGGTAAAATAATAGGAAAGCAGAAAAGGGAGAAACGTATACTCTTACCAAGTTGCAGTTCCAAGAAGTGTGAAAAGAGTAACTATTTTAAATGTAACGAAGTCACGGAAGCTGAGAGGAAAGAGTTGTTTAATTCATTTTGGAAAAACATGACTTGGGAAGAGCGAAAAGTGATGATTGCGAACCTAGTGGAAAAGCGTACCGTAGCTCGCCGTACAAATAAAAAAGATTCTAATTCAAGACGTAATAAAACATTAAGATATTTTATAAACATATGCAGCAAAAAAGTACCAGTCTGCAAAAAAATGTTTTTAAGCACTTTCGGCTTAGGAGAATCTGCTGTTAATAATTGGATTGAAAAATCTAATGATTATGGAGTTCCTCTTCGAACAGTAACAAAAAATAGAAAGTTGTCCGCAATCAATCTTCAAAAAGAAAAGCATATCATAGATTTCTTACAAATGCTTCCCAAGATGGAATCCCATTATTGTAGGAAAAAAACAGACAAACTGTATGTCGACCTCACTTATAGCTCTTACAAAGATGTATTCAAAGCATACGAACAGTATTTCGCAGATAAAAATATTCTACTTAATGAAAAATCTTCTTATGTATCATTTTTAAAGGTTACACACACTCTGAACATTGGTTTATTTAAACCTAAAAAAGATCAGTGTGACCTATGCTTCAGTTTCAAGAACGGCAATATTGACCAAACATCCTACGAAGAACACACTAATAATAAACATAAGGCAAGAATGGAAAAGGATTATGATAAAGAAAGAGCCTTAGGAGGTGAAATAAATCTCTATACTTTAGATGTACAAGCTGTTCAATTAGTGCCACTAATAGCTGCATCATCAACTTACTTTAAGCAAAAACTTGCTGTACATCAATTTACGTTTTTTAATTTGAAAACATCCGAGGTATTTTGTTACATTTGGCACGAAGGTGAAGGGGGGATGGACTCAAATGTTTTCGCCTCCTGTGTTGCTCACTTTTTAGAAGAACATTCTGACCTTAACATTCCAACAGTTCTATTTAGTGATGGTTGTTGTGCGCAGAACCGAAATGTCACGTTGGCCAACGTATTGCAATTCATTGCAATTAAACATTATGCAACAATTTATCAAAAATATTTAACAGTTGGACATACTCAGATGGAATGTGACTCAGTACATTCAACAATAGAGAGAAAAAAAAGTCCAAGGAGATGTATATTCCAGCTGATTTCGTTCGAATTGTCACAGACGCTAGAGTCTCTCCAGAACCATATAAAGTACACTATATAGATCACAAATTCTTCAAAAACTTTTCGGGAATACAGTTTTACAAATCTATACGACCAAGCTTTAAAACGGGTGATCCGCAAGTTACAGACCTAAAATGTTTAAAATATGACTCAGTCGGCATGTACTATAAGTTGGATTACAATAACGATTGGACCTTGTCACCCCAAAGAAAAACGAAAACTGATATTTTTAAAAATAATTTTACTCCTTTATATTCTAATTCCATACAAATAGCAAATAGAAAATTTAACGACCTGCAGAGTATGAAAAAGCTGATTCCACAAGATTATCACAGCTTTTATGATAACTTAAGTTTTACCACTTAAAATAATTTCTTATTCTTTGCTCATTTAAAAATTTATCCTTACAGAAAGTGAGTGAATTTGTTTAACTTTTTGAAATTTCCTTTGATTTTTTTAATTTTTTAGCTTAAATCATGTCCACAACGTTATTTTTTAAATAAAAATACATCCGCCAATAACATTTATATAACTACAATTTAGCATTTTTCTTCACAATAATATTAAAATGATCGACAGAGATTTCGCATGAAAGCTGTAACATCGTAACTGCTATTTTCTGACTACAAAAAATGCAGAACGGAACGTCGTAACTAACAAAAGTTGTTACAACTTCGGAATATTCGTAAATAAATAAAAAACAAAATTCAGTACATATCCGTAATGACAAAACTAAAACAATAAGGCATAGAATCTTAGTACTTTGTTTTGCTGAGAGAAAATAAAAGTTTTTCTTGATTTCTGAAAAACTACCATATTGTAGATACGAGGTTAAGGCAGAAACGGGACGTTATATATGTATCTATGCACATACGTATCTATGCACATATGTACGTATCTAGTAATGAGTATCTAAAAAGCGGCAAGAGTGACCACGGCTCTAACAAGACTAATGGCTAACATCGGCGGACCGAGCCAAAACAGACGAGCGCTTCTAGCAAAAGTGAGCCAGTCCATACTAATGTATGCAGCACCCATCTGGGGACCCGCGTTGCAGCGCAAGACTTACGCGAAGGCGGCAAAGTCGGTGTACCGACTAAATAGCATCAGGGTGACTAGCGCCTTCCGTACTGTGTCACACGAGGCGGTCGGAGTCTTAGCGGGCATCATGCCCCCAGAAATAATGGCCATGGAGCTAAAAAGAGTCTTCGATAAGTCCCGAAACTTAGGCAGGTGCCTGACAATCGAAGAGCGAAAACAAGAGAGGGATGCAAGTCTAAATGAATGGCAAAGACACTGGGATGTGACGACAAAAGTGAGGTGGACGCACAGGCTGATCAATAACATAAAAGCGTGGGTGGAGAGGAAACACGGAGAGACCGACTTCTACGTGACACAGTTTCTGACGGGGCACGGCTGCTTTCGAGAATACCTGTTCAAATATGGGCATGATGACGGGACAGAGTGCTCATTCTGCGGTAGCGGCGACGAAAACGTACTACACGTATTTTTCCACTGCCGAAAATACGAGGCAGATCGAACAGACATAGAGCAGCTGATAAAGGAGAGCATGACGCCTGACAATATCGTGGGGCACATGATAAACTCAAAAGCGGTGTGGAGCAGAATTAAGGCGTGGTCCGCAATAGTCCTCCAGGAGCTAAGAGCGAAAGAAAGACAGCGCAGTAGCGAAAAGAGAAGACTGAACGAGAGATAAGCCAGAAAGGCGTGTGTGAAGAGCCAATTGGCAAAGCTACGCCTTGCGACGTAATACCTAACGGCGGTCCCGCAAGGCGAAACACAAGGCTTCAGACGTCGGAGTTAAGGGTTTAGTACGTAGGCGCGCTGTCTCGCAAGTCCTGAATTATGTGATAACATAGTCTGGGCGTGGTCCCGAATGAGGTGCACCCTTAGCGGACAGGATGACGAATCGTGCATAACATCTTTGGAAGATTCCCCCTCCGTTGAAAAAAAAAAAAAAAACGTATGTACGTATCTATGCACATATGTATCTATGCACATACGTATCTATGCACATACATACATATGTACTTAGGTATGCCCTGCAAGACAGCTGAGCATCAAATAAGTGCTCATTTTATCATTATCACTAATTACAAAAGTGCTTATTAAAATACTCATTTTTGTTCAGGCGATGGGATAAAACTGAGCACTTTCCCCTTGTTGGTGTAATATTTTACCTCTTCTTACTAATTGAAAACTTTGATTAATGAAAAATATATCTGCTCTGCTCTAGAAACTACCAAACTGCTTATTTTCGTTTTTATAAACACATCAGTGCTAATGAATAAAATACTCATTGTTGTCATTAGCAAGTCCTCAGTGCTAATAAACACACTACTCATTGTTGTCGTTATAAACTCCTCAGCACTTATAATCAAACTACTCATTTTTGTCGTTATAAACTCCTCAGCACTAAT
>NW_023459444.1:19948-57892 GCF_013731165.1 Rhagoletis pomonella | reverse complement strand
GTTTCCTAAGAACGCAAATCTGGCGAAAAAGTGGAAGCAGTTGTGCCGGCGAGGAGATACATTAAACACCAAATCGAACTTTGTGCTATGTGTGTGAGCTATGAGCTTCTACATGGAACTATGTTGGCCTTTCCTTGGTGAATTGTAGTAGGTATATTTCCATGGTGAAAGTAGACAGTCGCTGGTTTAGTTTTCTGGTAATGGCATACATATAAAAGCAGTTTCTACAGTAAATAGATACATGAACTTCACTACCTACTTATTTTTATTAGTACCTGATTCTTTTTAGTGCTGGTATGACGTAATGCACCAGTGGATAAGGTCGCCAGGCGCTAATTCCAGCGGCATCTTACGTACCTAATACAAAACAATGCCCAAATTATTATAAATTTTAAAGTTCAGCTTAAATTATGTTTTAATTGCATAAAATATTTGTTAACAAAGAAGCCACACTCATTCATCCTCTCGGAAATGGTACAAAAGTTATCAAATAAAAACTGTGGAGTCAACAGCTGTGGAGTTTATGGTGGTTGGCTACCGTCCACAAATATAAATATGCACTCTGCATGGCTTTTTACAATGTCGAGTCCAAAAATTCACTTTGCTGCACACCTTCCTTTTGGTCTACATGAAATTGCAAACACTGTTAACACATCCATTTTTTCATGTACTAAAAATCGTACTTACCTAAAGGGGTAGATGTCCAAAATTATTGCTACGTGCTCCTAATTAATCAGTCTGTTTATTTATTGATTCCTGCAAAATTGGGCCATGTAATATTAAAATTAACACATTTTCTGCATTGTTTACATATTTTTATATGCGATTTGGCATTTCTCTCTCGCAATTGCACCAAGATGACGTCACGCAAAAATTACGCTCAAAAATCCTCTCTCATTGGCGCAATCTTGTATTCTATCATTCTTGAAGAAACGCAATACTAGCAGAAACTAGTAAGTAAACAGTTGATCGATGTAATTGACTATTGAAAATAGGTTTGTTCGTCGAAAATCCAGCAAGAATTATCCAACACTCAAAATATCAGAGAGTAAGAAGAAATTCTCTCTCATGTTGAGAAACTTGGAAATTTCTGCACGAACGCAAATTTGCAGGAATTTTCAAGTTAACCTGCCAGCTGGTGTCCACGGTTGCATTTCAAACAATAAATTTTTATAGAATTTTTAAAAATTTTTCAGATGGACAAAGACAGGATATACATCTATATTTCTTGTTCTGACTTTCTTTAACATACATTTCAATTTCTTTATCGTACTAGCTGTTGGGTTTTTATTAAATCGACTCTGGTTGCAATTGCATTTCGATTGCGAATAAAATTTTTTTCAGCCGAGTTAAGTTAAAATCATTGGAATTAACTAACAGCCTTATTCTGCATCACGAACGATAGGCAACAAGAACGATTCGTCTGCAAATAACAGCATCTCTGATTGCGATTTATTACTCTATCGGTCGTCTTCGTCTTCCTTTTCATATATTACGTTGCAATGGTCTCGGTTGCGTTTAAACCGGCTAGAATGATGCCGCCGGACTAATTTTTAACGCATTCCTCTGCAGACGAATCGTTCGTGTTGCCTATCGTTCATGATACAGAATAAAGCTGTAAATTAATTATATCAACGAGTATTTACTTCCTTTTTCATAAAAAAAACGCTCGTATTTATAAATTTTTAAATTTAACTAGCTTATTTATTCAAATTGTCGTATTCATAAAAAAATCGCTCGTATTTATAAATTTAACGAACTTATGTATTCAAATTATCGTGGACAAAAATGCAACCATGTGCCACAATCACATGTTTTTCATGTTTGCAAATTCTTGCTGGCAAAATTTTTCCAGCAGGAATTTGCAATTTCTCTCCAAGAGAACTGTCACTTTGCTCTCACAATTTTTGAGTGTTGGATATTTTTTTGGTCTGCACGAACGCGATTTGGGCAAAAATCGTGATAATTTGTACAAATTCGTACAAATTTTTTGCTCGACGAACAAACCTAATATTTGGCGCGAGTTTTTGTTCATCCATTTTGACAGCTGCTAGTTTCTGCTAGTAAAAATTTTACTAGGTCCACTTTCAGACACGTCAAGTCTTGCTTTCAAGTCTGCTCGTTCATTGGCGAAGGAGGTGGGAAGAGAGGGGAAGAGTACAGATACCTCCGTACCGTCAATTCGTTTCAAGTTTTCTGGTCTCTTTTGATCTTTTCGTTGCTTCCCATTTAAGAACCAAGGACTTGAATTCAATTAAAGTTGACGCGTGTGGAAGCAAATAGAAAACACAAAAGAGAATGCGAAAAAATTGCTTTCAAGACTTGACGTGACTAGCAAAAATTAGTAGGAGAGTCAAAAAAATGACAGCGTAAGAACGAGAGAGAGCTGCTAGTTTTTTGGGTTAAGAAAAGCTTTCCAGCGGAAATTCGTGATAATTTGTGTTAATTATCTGTTAAAACTAAGCGATTATAACTAGCTACAAGAGAACTCGAACTAGTTGTCACTTCTACCTTATTAAATATGTCTTGCCTTCAGCTATTTATGAAAAATTAACACATGTAGCTCAATTCTTTCAAAAACGATTGAAGTGGATCAACATATCTTTGGTCATTAGCAATAACCGCCTAAGTCGACTTAAGAAAGACTCAGGTTATGTAGACTCCCGCCATGTGAATGCCGTTCTACATGACTCTCGGCACCTGTTCACATGCCCCGAGAACCCCATCCAGCTGACGCCCCTGTCCTTATGGACAGACCCTGTCGAAGTCGCGCACTTCCTGTGCCTCCCCTTAGCTGAAACGGACTAAAACGTTGACGGATGAACCGACCCTAGCGGGGCTTAGTAGCCGCTACAACAACAACTTAAGAAAGAATTGAGTTATACATATGTATATACTATCGTATTCTGCAATCACTTCTCCATGTGTATGTGAAATCCCCATCTCGTTAGCTAGGCTATTTAAAAAGTTATAGGCGAACATATTTTGGTTTCCCCATAAGGTTACCATTACAAGCTAAATGTTTAAAATGTTTTTCGACTCTGACGGTTATTGCTTATGACCAAAGATATTGAATTTCGCTTTTAATCATGATTCTATTTAATTATTATTGAATCTTTGCTCTTTATAAAATATGTATTTACATACACATTAATTTTTGTGTAGATGTCATATTTGTAATAAAAAACTGGCAAGCCGAAATACTTACCAGAATCACATGGATTCAAAACATCCTGACTCGAGAGATTTGCATTTCTTTTGTAAATTGTGTCCCCGAAAATTCGTTAAACAATATATACTAGACTATCATATGAAGTCGAAGCACACAACCACACGTGATTTCATCTGTAAAACATGCAACAAAGGGTAAAGTATAAATTGAACTGGTACAGTTGATTGAATTTTATTTCAATAATTTCTATACTTAATAAAGGTTCGTCAGCGCTGGTGTTTTGAAAAAGCATGAAAAGAACATCCATTTAAATGAATATGAGTCTGTGTGCGAAATATGTGGAAAATGTTTTAAAGCTGCCCACAATCTTTTGCGTCACGTGGATGCCATACATTGTGCAGAGCCGCGTACTCGAGCGCAGTGTCATATCTGCAACAAGTGGCTAAAAAACGCGTATACTCTTAAAAAACATGTGCTTGCACATGGTCAAGAGCCTCCCGACAAACAATATCCGTGCTCCAAATGTGGCGCTATAAAATATTCGCGTCATTCCCTTGGGGCGCATATACGTTACCATCATTCGGATCGAAAATTTAAATGCCCTGTTTGTAGCAAGGAGTTCAAACTGCCAATCGCATTAAGGGTAATATCTATTTTAAATGTATGTATTAAATAGTAATAAGACGCTTATTCCAAAATGTCTGTAGGAACACGAAGCAAGACACGCTGGTGTACACCTATATACTTGTTCGATTTGTGCTAAGAAGTTTAGATCAAGTCGAAACATGCGTAAACATATGGCAAATCATTCCGCCGAAGCAATAAATCAACAATGTAATGAACTTGATATCCAACATTCTGATGAACCAGCGTCACAGCTTTCTATTGAACCCGTGTCTCAACCATCTGATGCACAGGCTTGCCGTCAGTTGCAACCCCCTGATATGTCTTCAGGGCTTTTAAATCTTCTGCCTTTCAACGAAACACTGCATTGAAATAAAAAAAAAAGTTTATTGAATGTATGTACATTAGGGTGGTCCAAAAATGCATGTGAAAAGTAAAGTCGGAATTTTTATGCTCTCACCCCCTAGGATTGTTCTATACCGAAAACATATATATGTATATTTTTTATACCCGAGCGCACTTGTGCACAAGGGTATATTAATTTTGTTCACATAACGGTTGTTTGTAACAGCCAAAACGAATCGAGATAGATATAGACAAATGTATACATAAATGATCAGGATGAAAAAAGAAATCGATTAAGCCATGTCTGTCTGTCCGTCCGTCTGTCCGTGTACACGATAACTCGAGCAAAAATTGAGATATCTCAACGAAATTTGGTATGTAGGTTTCCCTTAATCCAAGGTAGGTTGGTATTGAAAATGGGCGAAATCGGACTTTAACCACGCCCACTTCCCATATAACGGTCATTTCCAGAAATACGAAAGCTGCGATATTTTAGTAACTAGTGAAGATAATTCACTCAAAATTGATATTTACAATAATTTTTAGACGAAAAATAAGAATATTATAAATTTTTGGAAAATGGGCGTAGCCACGCCCACTTATGGTTACATGTGTATATCTTGGTAACCGCTGCACCAATTTCTTCCAAACTTGGCACAGTTGTTGGCCTTGGTACAGCATAAAAAACCGCCGAACCTTTTTAAAATCGGACAATAACCACGCCCACATCCCATATAACGGTAATTTAGAGAAATACAAAATCTTCGATAAATCATTAAATCTTGAAGCTAATTTATTCAAAATTGATGCTTGCAACAATTCTTTACCAAGAAATACGTTTATGGTAAAATTTTGGAAAATGGGCGTGGCACCGCCCACTTATGATCGCATATAAGTATATCGGTAACCGTTCTACCAATTTGTACCAAACTCGGTATGGTTATTGTACTTGCCACGTGTAAGCAAAACGTTGAAAATTATTGAAATCGGACTAAAATAACGGCCGATTCTCATATAACGGTAAATTTAAGAAATGCTTGAAACTTTAATATTTCGAAATTGAAGGACGCTAATTTACTCAAAATTGATACACCTCGGCTTACCATCTAGCGGAAGGTTTCGGAAGGGTGAAAAAACATATATTTAATACTTGCGCCGGGTATTTAAAGTTCGGCTCCGCCCGAACTTAGACTTTCTTACTGGTTTTATTTTGAAATCATAAAATATTTAGAGGTCGCTCAAAGCGCCCAAAGTTCTTCATGTATTTTATATGGGAAAAAAACAACTTTTCGTAGAACTGGTGATAGCATTACAATTCCGACTTTACTGTTTTTGGAGAGATCAACCGAAATTGAACGGCGTGCGTATGAAGCTAACTCAATTTCCAATTTTTGTTCTGCGTGACATTTTGATTTGACGTTTCGCTCAATGAAATCAAATGCAAACGCATGCAAGTCAATTTCGGGTGACGCAAAAAAACAAATTCGACGGCATGCGTACCAAAACGCAAGCCGCGAATATTAGGTTAGCCTGTTAGTCCGAAGTTTTTCTTCCTGCAAGTTCATGAAAAGTGTCAAACGATAGGCAGGGTTGCGTTTGTAAACAAAAACAGATAGCAAAGAAAATTAAGCGCCACGGAGACAATCAAATAAATACGTCAAGCATTGCATATGTGCGAGATTGGCTCGTGTCTTGCCCGCAAACGTTCAAATAAACGCGTTAATTCAACAAACAATTTCTTTTTCTTGTCCGCGCACTTGCTCACCACGACGATCAGAAGGCAAGTGTGCTTGTTTTTTGTCAAGCAAAACGCGAGACGGTTGATAAAGATATTTGATCGTCTCAATGGCGCCTAACATTAAAAAAAAAATGGAAGTAGTTACAGGAAAAGAGATTTTTCGCGTTCCAGGTGACTTTTATTTTTTCGCTCTTGCTCCTCTTTTTCAAGAGAGTAATTTTGTTATTTGACAGTTTTACAGGTTTTTACACGAAGCTGGAACGCAACTATTCACTTTATGTATTTATCTCACCTGCCGCCATGCTGTAATGATTAGGGTGACCAGATGTGCCGAAGGAACAATCACGACACTCGCAAGAGAACATTCCCCTCCCCCTCCACCACAACATACAATCGCATCTTTGCGGTTCATGGTTATTAATTTGTGACAGGGCCCTTAGAGAGTTTATACACGGAAACTTTTGTCGACGCGATTTTTCACATTCCCTTTTGGTGTTGCTCGTTTCATTTCAAAAATGATAGAATACAAGAGTTCCGTTCCTTATCTCCCCGAAAAAGTCCGAAGTAGTCAGATTTAGTCCAAAAAGCGTTCCTTAACTCGAAAATGACAGCAAAAATGGGAGAGCAACACTCAGTGAGAGTGACTCTCTTCAGTCCGAAGTAGTCAGATTTAGTCAGAAGAATTTTTTCTGGCAAAATCCTGAAAAGTGTCAAACTCAATTGAATTTAAATTAACGGAAATTAAAAAATACGCAAAAAGTGAGAATAATCTAAAATGTAAAAAAAGTGAATTGAAATTGGAAGGAGGCAAAAAATAATTGATATATTGATATAGTAAGTGTTTATTGTGCTTGTGCTTGTGTGAATGTGTTTTGTACATACATTTCCATTCTTATTTGAAGTTAGTTTTGTTGTTGCCATTCTTTGGACTAAAAATTTGGTTTTTTGCGTTCCTTTACATTTCCTGTTATTCTCTTTTAGTGAGCGCATTTTGCTTACGCTCTGGCATTTTGACACTTCAGATTTTAGTCCAAAAAGATAAGGAATGAACCTAAGATTGCGCCGTCCTGGCCGTTGACATTTGAGTACCACAAGTAAACAAAGAATAGAGACAAGAGTAGAACGAATTGAAACTGTCAAAACAGTTCACTTTACAGCGAAAAACGTGCTTTAATTCTGATCAATGCGAAAATATTGCATTTTTCATCTAATCTATTGGAGAATAGTGAACGATTTAGTACACTCCATGCTTTGCAATTAAGGCTGCTGGAGCAAACGTTTTAGTGTACTCCATTGCTTTGAAATTAAGGCTGGTGCAGCAAACTGCGAAAAAAAGAAACAAATCAAGGAAAAGGAATAACAAATCGTCGCCTGGGTAACAGATTGTCGTATGTTAATTTCGGCAGGTTGTGGGAAATCGTGATTGAAGTTTGGAATGCAAATTCTCAAAAACGCGAAGATAGATTTTCTCCAAAGTCTCTGAAAATGTTACTAGTTCACAAAATTATTAAATTTTTAATGTGTATTGTTAATTAGTTTTGAGTGTATGAAGGATTTTCTTTAGTAAAATTATGTCGTAAGCGTCATTTGTTCACAATTTGGTAGCCACTTTATATGAAATAAGACAAAATGTGATCAAAATGTCTGCAAAATTAACGACACCTTTTACTCAATATCTCGGAAACTAAAGGAGATATCCAAAAAGGAGAACGCCATTTTTAACATATTGATTAGTTTAATATTAGCTCTGATCCAATACTTTTCGTGAAAAATCCTGTAAAACTCAAACAGCAAAATTACTCTCTGAAGTGAGAGTAAAAAGTGAGTAACAACAAAAAGTACGGGAACAAAAAACCATTTTTCCTGTAAAAACGTCAACCAGTGATTGCTTGACACTTTTCATGATTTTACCAGAAGAAAAAGTTCGGGTAAAATCTTGCAACTTCATTCTCTACACAACTCTCCAAAAGACGCTCTCATTTACAGGATTTTGGAGTACGGGAACATTTTTTCTGCAACTTCCTGCAATTTCGTGTAAAATCCTGTAAGTTCATGGAGTACTGGATCAGAGCTATTGCTGCATCACTAACTAATTTTTTAATAAATTATCGAAAAAATTGTAGTCAATATCTCGGAAACTATAGGAGATATCTAAAAACTGATAACACCAATCGAAAGGCCTTATTTCAAAATATATAGTTGCATCTAGAACTAAAAATCGTCAAAATGGCGCCTACTACAATCTTTTACCCAGCCGACGAAATATTAGGATTTGGTAATTAAGTTAAATAATTACAATGCACGCAAAGAAGAAATGTCTGGCAACACCAGCAAAGTTTTGAGGCGATTTTGCCTCAGTATATCCAGTAAACAAACTTAGCAACTTTTCCACCAAATTTGGTCCCCATAAAGGATTAGTGTTGCAAGCAACGCTTTTTCGTCAAAAAGGGTGTTGTGCAGCAATTTTATGTGGTGGAAATTATTTTAGCACTGGAAAAATGGATAGAAAACTATTGCACTGCGATTGAACATCTCAGGTTTCGCTGAAATATAAATGTATTAAGAATAATTATTTCTCCAATAAATCCTTTTTTTTTTTATTTTACTGTGTCGAGGTCGTTGAACAAATATTTGTAATTTAGTATTTAAGTTAATTGTGAAATATATTGAATGCACAAATTAAGTTATGGGAGCGATTTATTCATAGAATTGGAAATAAGGTTGATGATATACTTTAAATAAATGGTGAGTCTGCGAAAATATCTTTTCAGCATATGAATATACTTCTTAACATTTTCCCGAAATTTTACATACAGGCCAGTAACATTCAAATATCGTCGCTTGGATGGAAAATTTCCGTAAGCGTTATTTTGACAGTTTGTAGTTAAAGATGCAGTTATATATTTTAAAATCAGATATTTCGCTTTTTTTAACAGTTTTTTGGATATCTTCTTTAGTTTCCGAGTAATGACTAAAATCATTTGGTACAAATTACGTTAGTAATGCGGTCGTACTAAACTAATCAAGATCCTTCAAATAGCGTCATCTGTATTTTTAAATATCTGCTTTAGTTTCCGACATATTCAGCCTTATCATGAGTTTCATTTTCTCGAACCGGGCCATCTTTCACTTTTCGTTTCCGTGTATTCACTACGGGTGGGTGAAAACATATCTGGCGAATTTTTTTTTAGGGCGAGACTCACGATTAGGCTGATTAGTGTAAAGTATCGGTAATTTATAAAAAATGTTATCACATTTGGCGTATACGACAAAATTTTATTAACCTCATAAATGGTTGACAGTAAACTAAAAAATAAGATAATTTAAGAATTTCGTGAACTAGTACATAGCATTCTCCGACCCTTTGGAGAAAATATGTAGTCGAGTTTCTGAGAAATTGCATTCCAAACTTCAATTGTGATTTCCCGAAACCTGCCGAAAGTAACGTGCAACGATCTTTTATCTTGGCGACGATATAACATTTAGCTAAAATATGCATCTAAATAAATTATAAATGTCATTATTTTCGCAATTGAAGTATATGCCAGGCGAGTAACAGGTAAATACATACGTATGTAAGTATACCTAAATTACCACGTTGAGCTTGTATAATAATCTCTCTCTAATGCATTAATTCTATATACGTCGGGACCAATGCCCGACGCAGTTATGTCTTTATTTAATAACGGCTCTATGACAAAATATTCAAGAAATATATTCTTCGATTTTTATTTACTTCATTTCATACATTAATATTGACCTGATTTTTTTTTTAATATACCAGGAATAAATATTAAATAAAAACTATTTCACTTAACTTTAACCAACTTTTAGTTGCTCGGAGCTAATTTTGAAACGCTTCGTGAAATATTTTCATAGACGGTAAATGCAATCCTGGGTGCATCGTTAATGAGCTGAAAAACAAAAACAAATTAAATTTGTGGAATGGAGCCTTTTGAAATGGCCTTTACAAACGGCAATGGAATTCCGACATTATTCAAGGAGTCGTCAATATAAGCTGCCTTCCATTTGGCATATTTGTGGGTTAAACCTTCAGAAAGTTACCAAAAAAAACATTTTAAGTTTTTATATATTATATATTTTTGCAATAAAAATACTCCACCTAGTACACCAAAAAATTTCTTTAAACCATCTTGCGCATGCAGTTTGTTGATCTTATCTTCACGGTTACCGAAATCACCAACCTCAACGTAGTGATTAGCCCTCTTGCGCCAGCCACCGGTTGGTGTTGAGCTTGAATGCCCACAGGTAGTTGGATGCTTTCTTGAAGTGGGATCGCACTTAATATTGTGCGCTTTGTGCAATTTGCGTTCGATCACAACGTTGTCACAGATTGGGCCACGTTGATGGTTGTGCTTGACAATTCCACGTTTGTAGATCAATTCACGAACTGATTTAAGATTTGGATAACCCCATGTGATATAGGATTCGGCAATGCGTAGCATATTAACGGTTAAATTTGATGAACAAACCGTGGTTAAAGTGGCGAAAACGGAACAAACTGTCGCACTTTTGGTGCAACTTTGTTGATACCGCGGATACAGATCACAAAGGCCAATTTGTCTTCCGCAGGCACTTAGAATGAGCCGCTTTTCTTTGCCAGGTGGCGCAATTTATTCTCACGGCGTCCATCACGGAGATATTTTGCTTGATATTTCTCAGATGCAACAAGTTTTCACGTTTGCCGAGTGCAATCACAGCAGAGCGCTTTAGTTTACGCTTGATCAGGGTAGCACGTTTGCTGACCTGCTTCTTGCTGAACTTCAGCTACGACTCGGGGGACAGCAGGCAGCTTCCTAGAAGGTTGTTTGCCCTTTGCTTCGGGCTTCCTACCGGCCGTGGTGGCAGTCATCTTAACTTGTAACTTAGCACGTTGAGAAGGCGAAAAAAAGTACGTCAAATGTTTTTCGCACAGCTTAACTAACGCCACTCGATTATTAACATTTCTATTAAACACAATTTCATTTAATTAATTAACTTTTTAATACATAGAGATGCTGCAACCAGCCACTTGCTTTCCCAAATTTTATCTTGCTTATCGGCACAATTTTCCAAATGTGCCTGCGCTGCTACTTCGTACTAATCCATCATCATTCATTTTCCAACTGCGCCTTCTTTTTTGCCTCAACATATCCTAAAAAGACATAAAATTTACATTAAACAATAGAAATCGAAAAAATTAGCAAATAAAATACTCACTTCGTTTTGTTTTGTTGTCAAACTTCTGAGAAATGTGAATTCACCACGATGCAATGCAAGAATGATAGAATACTCTCAATCGTGGATGCAATGCAGAAAGATGAAGGACCAGGGATGTAATTTTAAGTACACCTAATATTCAGTGGCAATGCGCAGAGCGTCCCGAGTGGCATAATTAATTTGCATCAAATATAACATTAAACGGCGGTTCTAATCCATTTTTCATATTATTAATCAGAGTATATACATTATATGGTACTTCTTTCAAAAATTAATGCACTATACGCATATTTTTTTTTTAATATTTCTTAAGTTTCTTGCGTTGGTGCTGAAAAGCAACCACGCGTGTAAGAAATTGTATGCTACCTAAAATTTCACCTCTGGAAACTTTATCCCCATAAAGGACTTAACCAGTTTTTTTACAGGATATACTGAGTTTTTGCGACGACTGCTAGAAAGGGGTGCTTACAGTTTGATGCTAAAGATGTCTCAAAATGTAGACGTCATGAACGAAAGACACAAGATCACGTATGAACAAGAGAGTGAAAAAAGTAGATTTTTTAGGGGGTTCTACGCCATCTTGTTTCACTGGAAAACGAGCGAAAAATAAACAAAGCAAAGAAAACAACGATCCGTTTTGGAAAAATTTCCCGCACGCGCACTCGGTGCCCTTCTCCTTTCCTCGTCATGCTCTCTCCTACAAACGTCGAGTTGCGGCGACAAAAATCGCCGTGTGTAAATGAGCACTTAGAGCGCGTGCTCGTTCTCTGCCCATACCTGCGTATGATACATATATAAACAGGGGGACTACTCTTGTAATACGATGCGAAAGAGCAATGCGATGCGAAAGGTAAATACGCCGTAAGTAATATGCTGTGACGATTGCCTATCGCATCGCATTTCTCTTTCGTATCGTATTACAGGGTAGACCCCCAGAAACTTTTGCACGGGGTTCTGGCCCTCAGCGGTATTACCATCGTGTATCAGTGGAGCTTGGTTTGGACGCATTCCATTGATGCATACAAAGAACCATATATTAAAAGCAGAGGAATAACCTGACGGCGGTGAAAACCAGCCAACTTTCCCAAACCTCAAAAAAAAGCAATCCGCTTATTAAAAAAAAGCTATGCTACTGCAAGTAATCAAATGCCGTACATGCACCCGGTTCTGACCGCCCGTGGTAAGCTTTTGTACGCACAAATATAATATCACAAACTTTTTATTGAAACTAACTTGTGTATATACAAAAATCCATTTTGCGATTTGGAAAAAAGCAAATTACAACTTGTCACGAATGTTATTGATTATTTCAACCCTTATGGCTCAATCCGGGAGGCTGCGGCTGCTGAAAGAGGCAGTTGTGTGTATCCATGACTTCTAGTATAAGTATCGACAATTGCAGTTTACATCCAAAGTCTTCGCATGTCTCAAATAAAGTCCCCACGTTGCCTTCAACCAGTCGAAATAAATTGCAAATAGATTAGGGATGCAAAAAAATCATCGATGCATCGGAAGCATCGATGTTTGCTATGCGATGTATCGAATAAAACCGATTTTATGGACCTTCCGATATACATCGATATATCGATGTATTTTTTCGATGCCACGACTTGTGTGCAATGTACACCAGTGATGGGAAAGTAGGCACAATAGTGCCGTTTTTGGCACTTTTGGTACAATTCATTCAGTTTTGGCAAAGAACGTAGATAACAAGAAGGGTCAACTCGTTATAATTGTTTTCCCTAGTGCTTTTTTTGCTTGGATGAAAAGAGAAGGCACGTCGTTCTTGCGCACTTTCGCTACAGTTATAACGATTTGTCCCTTCTTGTTATCTACGTTCTTTGGATTTGGCACAATCATAAATTTAAGAAATTTAGCCAGTATATAAAAAACAGTCATATACCCGAAAATTGAAAATTAAAATCACTTAAAAATTAAAACAAGTAAAATAAGAAATCGGTTAACAAGGTAAAAGTTATGCGGTAACATACATAAAACAAATATAAATAAATATTTCGTCGAATTGATAACCATTTCTTGTTGTGAAGTCAGTTAATAAGGCCGACTATATAAAATTAATAAAAATTATTCAATGTAAAAACTGGTCAAAATGTCGCACTGGCATTATTTCGTAAATAGGTGAATGTATATTTGTAAACAGTATATATTTATATTTCAGTGGTTTCCCCCTTTGTAATTGGAATATTGTGTTCTATTTATTTATTGTATGTAATTTTTAAAGCCAAATGCAAACTTAGAGCTATGACAACCGAAGTCTTAACTAACTCTTACTATGATTTTACTCTAATAATTCAATGAAGTACTTTAAAAATACTATTTATTAAAAATACATATGTGCTTCCTAAAAAGCCTTAAAAGAAAGCAATTTCAATTTTGTGGCACTTTCATCTCCTTTTTTACACTATTCTTTCAGACCATTAGGCACATTTTGAAATTTTGGAATTCCATCCCTGATGTACACTGTACATACTAAAGTTATTTTGTATGCTTAAAAGGTCTTGACTCTAGTAACTATTCTAAATGTGGTTTTGTTTTTATGTACTATTAGAAGCTATATTCTATTAATATTATCCAAAATGTTATTGCATTAATAAATTGCTACTTTATTAGTAGAAATCACGATCCAGAAAATAGAGGTCGCGCCATTCGCGGACCGCTAACCCTCTCTTCGTCGATTTGACAGCATCCACCCAATCGCTGACGTCATAATATACTTTCGTTTACATTCACTGTTGCCAACTTGATGCTTTTCGCACCAAATTTAGTGGGTATTAAAAACGCGAAAATTTTTGAGTTTTGTGCTTGGTGCGTTTTTGGTGCTTTTGTTTTTAGTTTGAAGACTTAAAGTTAAAAAAGCTTAAAAAAATGGAAGCAAAATTTATAGCAATCGTAAGTGTGCTAAGCAATTTTACAAAAATTTAAACAAATCATGGCACAGTGACAATCATAAGCGACAACGAAATTTGGTGCTTTTTCAAATTCAAAACTTGGCAATACTGCCTTTTGTTCGATGCTTCTTCTTCAGTGTTGCCAAACATGGGCTTTTCCTACCAAAACTGGTAGGTTTTTTTCCATTTGGTAGGTTGGTGGAATAGATTGGATTTTGGTAGGTTCCGCGACAATAATAGTTATTTGCAAAAAATATAAAATATGTATCTTTAAACACTTTAGCAACTTTGTTTACACGAATATTTCACCGGTGAAGCCCACCATTGTCCATTTGACAGAGACTTTATTGTAAGACTTGAGGAATATCACCAAAACTAACCTATTGATCTTTCAATATGGTAGTAAGACCCGTCGTCACATATGCGGCACTGGCCTGGTGACCAAAAACTACGCAAGTAAAAGAGGTTTTCACCTTTAGCAAGCTGTACCGACTGGTCCGCGTGGCCATTACAGGAGCTATGGGCACCTGTCCAACGGATGCCATTGGTGTCATTACAGGCGTTTTTCTTTTGTCTATCCAGTTTGAAAGAGGCCTGCAGGAGCGCCCTACGACTGCCTAGTATGATCAGCAAGAAAATTTGGGATCTTCGAGGTCATTTGGAGGTTCTAAAGCCATTACTGGATAATCCCGAGTTATCTTTCTATAAACCCTACAAGATCAGAATTCCTGGAAGGGACTACCGACGGATCAAAGATGAATGAATAGAGTACTGGGGCAGGCGTATTTGGACCAAAATTCCAGAAAGTCTGCCAATTTACGCATACCCAACTATATTCCAGGCGAAAGCCTTCGCAATCGTGGTCTGTGTAGAAGGACAAATGGGGCCAAATTAAATATTATGTCAGATATTCACGCAGGTTAAACGCTTTAGACTCTTTTAAAACGGCATCAGGCTTGTGGATAGCTGTAAAACTCTTTTGAACCACTTGGTAAAAGAACTAGAATTCGCTACAAAGCGCTTCAATGAATTACTCATTGACGCATATGAAGACAGTTGTCCTATAAGTAAGGTACGTTCCTCCAGGGATGTACCCTGGTGGAACAACAACTTAAGTAAACTCAGAACCAAAGTCCGGAAACTGTTCAATCGAGCAAAACGAACCGGGGAGTGGTCAGAATACAGAAACGCCTTAACTCTGTACAACAAAGAAATAAGGGAATCTAAGCGTTTAAACTTTAGGAACTTCTGTGAAAGCATAAAAGATACTACGGAGGGTACAAGACTCTATAAGGTAATGGCAAAAACGAACTGTATTTCGTCCGCAAGTCTACGGAAGTGTGATGGGAGTTTCACTGGGAGCGAGGAGGAGAAGATCAAATTTCTCATAGATACTCACTTCCCAGGATCTACATCTCATTCCGAAACAGATCGGACTGAGCAGTGCAGTAAAATAAGCGGAGGAAACTGGTTAGTGGCTAAGGAAATATGCTCCGAGCCCCGGCTCAGGTGGGCGGTGAATACCTTCAAACAACTGCATGCTCCGCACCAGAAGGGTAGAAATACAAACCTGTACGAATAATACGGTTGTTGCCGGAACAACAAGGGGCTGTCCACAGGGTAAAGTGTTATCTCCACTACTATGGAATATAGTCGTCGACGGACTGCTCCAAGAGCTAACAGATACTGGACTAACCTGCCAGGGGTACGCCGACGACATTATAATATTATGCAGGGGGAAATTCGAAAACACCCGTGTGATAGAATCCAGCTAGGGCTGAACGTAACCAAAAAATGGTGTGCTTAAGTGGGCCTGAACGTAAATGCAGCAAAAACCACTATAATACCATTCTCAAGGAAATACAAACTTGATAGTCTAAAAGCGATAAGGCTAGATGGAACCAACATCATGTACCAAAAAGAGGTTAAATTTCTAGGAGTAATACTAGACCAAAAACTACACTCTGGAAAGCACACGTGGAAGAAACTGCGAAGAAAGCTATAAAATCATTTATGACGTGTAGGTCCATGGCAGGAAAGAGTTGGGGCTGCACACCAAAGATACTGAGAGGGATCTACACGACAATAGTACGACCCATGATAACTTATGGAGCCATCGTTTGGACCGATAGAACTTCACAACTTGGAGCAACCAAAGTGCTCTCCAAGATACAAAAGCTGGCATGCGTATGCATAACGGGAGCCACGAGAACCTGTCCAACCGCATCCTTGGAGGTTCTTTTAGATCTTACCCCTCGTCATATTTACATACAGGCTCAGGCGAAAGAGCTTTACTACGGATGACTGGTACCAACATCGGGGCAGCAGGGTGTCTTGGTCGTGGGAAGTTATATATTCTTACGAATAAGTTCCCTGACATTGCAATACCGAGGGATACCATGCATCCGAGGTTCACCTTTACAAAGAGGTTTAAGACTGAACTGAGTAATAAGAAAAGCTGGGCAGGCATAACCGAGACATATCGGATAAACCAAAACACGATTACCTGGTACACTGATGGCGCATTGACCGAAGAGGGTACCGGGATAGGGGTAGTAGGACCGAGGTTAAGATACTCGGAAAACATGGGGAAACATATGTCTTTTTTCGCGAGGACTTTAATATCAAGCGAAACTACCGGAATCAGAACATCACGATCTTGACGAAGGCCCTCAGATCTCACCAGGTAACATCTAAACTGGCGATGGAGTGCCTCGACAAGCTGAATACTCTTGATCTGACCAATCGGGTTTGGGTTCTCTGGATTCCGGGACATATTGGTATTAAAGGAAACGAGATTGCCGATAAACTAGCGAAGAAAGGTGCATCAACCCCTTTCACCGGTCCAGAACCTTCCTGCGGCTTGGGAAAAGGGGCACTCTCTGAACTAGTTCGGCTAGAGGAAGAAGCTCAGCGGAATCACTACTGGGATAATCTACTAGGTTTAGAGCAGTCCAAAGCACTTTTAGGAACATATAACCTAAAATGCTTCAGGGAATGTATGAACTTATCAAAGAATAACTTAAGAATTGTTACAGCAATTCTGACAGGACACTGCAGGCTGAACTATCACCTGACTAAACTGGGAATTTCCTCGCATGAGCGATGCACATCTTAGAAGAATGCCCTGCACTGATGCATAAACGCAAGAGGCACCTGGGTGAACATCTGATAACCAAAGGCGAAGTGAAATCCGTAGACGTATGTTCTATACTAAAGTTTCTCTCGGATACTGGATTAATAGACACACTATAATCCATGAAGGGGGCACAATAGATCTTAAGGTCGCAGTGCTCTATCCCCAACAATAATAATAATAATAATAGTAAGGGCCGGTTACTCAATGTCTGGTTAACACTAAGCTCTGGTTAAACATCTTTATCGACGTTACCGACTCCCTGTTATATGAATGGAGTCGAATACGTCGACAACAATGTTTAACCGGACATTCGTGTTAACCAGACATTGAGTAACCGGCCCTAAGAGTTGTAATCCCTAAGCGCGGCCGAAGTCAGAAGCAAGCGCAACAGGTAATGGACCTAACACGTTCCCACGACAGTCGGGTCTACGTAACCGGAACGACCCAGATTTATATCTGGCCAAGGACTGTCACTCCAGCAACACTCCCCAAAAAGTCTTTGGGGAATTTGTATGCTGCTACAAAAACAACAACATGGACCTAACAAAATGCATATTTTCAATGGATTGGAAGAAGCTGTTATTGCATTAACTGGATTGGGAACCAGTTCTTCAGGCATAGGAGGAGTTCTGGCTTGTGGTTCAACAATTCAACCAGAAGCTGACATAGATGCGCCTATGGTTACTGTGCCCGGCAGCTCCACATTGCCATAGCGCGCTCTTACTCCGCTGCTATAACTGAAAATGCACCAGAATCCATAATTTTCCTCAAAATATTTAAAATCAATAAATTTTACTATAAACAAGCACATGATGAGGTTTTTTTAAAATTATTTTACACTTTGTTTTCCTTCATACAGCTGAGTTCGAAAACCAACTGATACCTGGCAATGCTGCACATTTTTCCGCAAGGGTTGCAGCATGTCTATTTTGGGTTTTTCGTAACGTAGCTACGAATTACGAATTACGAAAATTCGGGTTTCACTTGATTTAGTGTAGCTTCGCCATATAAAAATGATAGCACTTAACCATTTCACTGAGATGGTTAAAAGCTTACCAACTCGAAACCACGTCGAAAGTTTGATACAACCCTGTGTTTTCCCGACATCTGCAAGCCGCGTTTCGAACGCGTCAATAGAGAGGAACATTGAATGTTCGAAAAATTCGCAGCGACGGAATCGTGCAAGTGTGCGCTAGCGCATTAAAATGAATGGGTAGCATTGTTGTAATTTTTGGGCTTGCGGATTCGCAACGACAGAATCGCGCCAATGTGCGCTTCGCTTAAAAAAAAAATCGTTCCCTACTAGTGTTTGGACTTCACTAAGATCAGATTAGACTTACTCCTGTTTTTGAAAAAATTTGAAATCTACTGCTCTACTCCGCTTGACTTCAAATCTACTCCGTTTTTTTCAGTCATGTTTTGCCCCTCTTGGGACCGTTTTTGAGTGTTCACCACCAGTTTCAGTGAAAGTTAGCCAAATCTCACTGTTAAAAAGTAACTCCTTCAAAGCAATGCGTCAATAAAGTAACTTCGTTAATTTTTGATGTTGTGCTGTAGAAATTGGCGGATGCAGAACTTTACTAAGGGTCGGTTACTCAATATCTGGTTAACACTAACCACAGGTTAAACATCGTTATCGACGTTACCGACTCCCTGTTGTATGCATGGAATCGAAGACGTCGATAAGAATGTTAACCGCAGATAAGTGTTAACCAGATATTGAGTAAACTGCCCTTAAGTTGTTAAAAAATAATGTAGAATGAAATTTATATAAAGGTGAGAAGGTTTAGATCCTATTGCTCTTTAAAAAATGAAGTGTTAGATACGTTCTACTTTATATAAAATGCCAAAAATTACCTAAATATGTAACATATTATCCTTGCCTCGCGTTCCTATTTTTGCATGAATAGAAAATATTTATTTAAACAATTAATGTTAGAAACGAAAGTAAAAAATTCATTCCAGACGGAAAATTTGTTTTTGCTCCGATGTTTGAATCGATTTAGTCCTGAATCAAGTTTTGGGGGTCCGAACACTGTACTCTACATTTGTACTGTTTTATAAACCTCAAACCGCAGTGTGGACAGCAATATTTAGTAATGTGGTTAAGTTCGATTTGAGATGGTTAACTTTTTGGTGGGGACTGGTATAAGGGTGTAAGAAAAAAAATGTAATTTTCGTAGTTAGGATTACATATTTATTACAATCAGCTGATGCAATTTTGCCGAGATCAGCATTGCCAGCTTTGTATCTCCATATAAATTAACCTCTTGTTATTATTCAATTGCAATTCTGTTATGAAAACACTTCTTGTTTAAAACATTTAAATTACACTTTAGCTAAAAGGAAAATTTTGCAAAAGGAACTTTAAGGGCCGGTTGTTCAATGTCTGATTTGCACAAATCAGAGGTAGAAGCTCCTGTTAAATACAACGACTGCTTTATCGATCACATGTTATAAGCATGGTGTCAAAAACGTCGATAATGATGTCTAACCGGCAAGTAGTGATAACCAGACATTGAACAACCGGCCCATAATCCTGGTGGGTGCGTCGTCGTTCATTGTGCAGAATGTCGAATCGTCTATCTGCTGAGCCAAGTCTGTTCCCCTACGATCGTTTGACAGCCTTGAGTGCCATGAATATCGTTATCGACGTCTTCGGCTCCATACATATACCATTGTTGAAATTAAGCAACACTGCAACCTAATAAGAATACGCCTTGGTAACTGTGAACAGCAATTATCTTTTTAGAAGAGGAAGAAGTGTAAATAAATTTCTGAAAACTAGAATATTTTTTGATTGTTCAAAATGATTTGCCGTCTGTGCTTGGAGGAATCAAATAATATTATGTACGAATTCTTTTATGTGGATGGGGAAACCGAAGTTGCTAAAACTGTTGCCAAATACTTTAACATCGAGGTAAGACAATCCTGGCTAAATGTGGTATCCGACGTATGCTATCCACACAATATCTGGCTGGAAGCTTAAGATTCGTGCGAATGTAATTTGTAGGATACATAGCTCTTCCGGTTTTACGGATACCATTCGATTGAATCTAATCTTTCAACCTCCCTTGTTATGACGATACGAATCGGACTACAGCCAAGGATGGTATCCGTCGGATACCGTAAAAGGGTGTTAAATTGACTCCTTATTTTTCACAGGTCCAGGCCGGTGATACTATTTCTAACAAAATTTGCGAAACGTGTTGGCAAACTTTATCCGATTTCCATCGGTTTTGGTTAAGTATAAATGAGAAGCAAAAAACCCTTCAAACGGATTTAGTTTGTACTGAAATAAAACCGGATATTGATGCCCTTGAAACGATAGATTTCCCAGGAGCTAATTTAAGCTCTCCCATTGATTCCAAAAGTAATGAGTTGCGCGAGCCGGAAATCGACATGACCGTGTTACACCCTAATGTGTTTGCAGATGGACTAGAATTTCAAGCATCTAAAATGGAAGATTATGAAACATCAGTGGACCGGGATTCAATTTTTTCCCCAGTATTGCCATCGGACGAAGATGGTAGGTACTTATTCGTTTTATCGATGGCAATTTTATTACAAATATTATTAGTTCCTCTGACCGAATTAATGAAATCTGGAAGTAAAACCCGTAAAAGCACTAAAAGGAACCCAAAAAAGATATTATCAAAAAGTGAAAATGGAGTTGTAAAAAAAAACTAAGAGTTCTACGAAAAGAATTAAACCGAGTATTGAAATGAGAGACAGTGAACAGCTAAAGTTAAAAGAAAAAGAAAAGGAGGACAGAAAACAGGATGCTCAAGAATTTATACGAGAATTGGACGTATTCATAGCAGAAAACACACAATTAAGTTGTTGCCTGTGTTCGGCACCACTTAAAGATTTCAATGAATTGAAGAAGCATTTTCGTCTGGAACACAATTGTGTGGGATATGTTCCTTGTTGCAATAATCGTTATCGGAAACGAACATTATATGTAGATCATCTGAAACTGCACAAAAACCCAGACTTTTTCAAGTAATTATTTGTTTAGAAAATTTACATTTAACATAGTTTCTTGAATGTTTATCTCCAATGCTAATAATTTGGTACTTTTCACTGCACACGTAGATGTACCCTTTGTAATAAACAATTAGCCAGTCGGAACAACTATCAAATTCATATGGACACAATACATCCCGACGCTGAAAAATTGTTTTATTCCTGTAAATTATGTCCCCGCAAGTTCGTCAAACAATATATTTTAGACTATCACATCAAGTCCAGCCATACGACAGAACGTAATTATATTTGCAAAACTTGTAACAAAGGGTAAAATCTGTTAAAAAGCCGCGCACCATTTTTTATATTAAATTGTTGTTTTCTTTGCTTAAGATTCACCCAATCAGCAGTCTTAAGGCAGCACGAAAAGGCAGTCCATTTGAATACCTATGACTCTGTATGTGATGTATGCGGGAAGTGTCTTAAAACACAACAGAACCTCATTACCCATATGGAAGCAATGCATAGCACAGTACCACGTCCGGAAGAACAATGTAAAATTTGCCTGAAGTGGCTGAAAAATGCACGCTGCCTAAGAAAACACATGATTGTACACCGTGATCAAGCTTCCGGACAAGAATTTAGGTGCACGCAATGTGGTATGGAAAAGGCGACTCGGCATGCTCTTTCCGCGCATATACGGTATTATCACACAGATAAAGTTTTTACATGCGCAATGTGTAACAAAGAATTCAAAAATTCACAGGCTTTAAGGGTAAAATTATGATTGCATACAATCGATGTAAATTTTGTAATATTTACTTTATTTGTAGGAGCATGAGACAATGCATACTGGTACACATTTATATACCTGTTCATTTTGCCCCAAGACGTTCAGATCGCATGGTAATATGCACAAGCATAAGGTCAATAATCATTCTAATGTATATGTGCCTCACCGGTCGCAACCAAACGAAGTTACTAAAACCCTCCTAAATAGATTATCAACCAATGGACAACCGAGTTGAAATTAAAGGCATCTATTCCATGCGATATAGCGTTACCTTAATTCACAAAGGGCCTAACCAACACTTTTTTCGGAATTTCATTTTTCACAGACTTTGGTGGGATGTATTAAAATACACCTTCAAAAAAACATTGTAAACAACGGTGTTACATGCTATTTTTTAAAAAGTTCTACCTGTTTTTATACCCTAGCGCACTTGTGCACAAGGGTATTATAACTTTGTTCCCATAACGGTTGTTTGTAAGAGCCAAAATGAATCGAGATAGATATAGACAAATGTATACATAAATGATCAGAATGAAAAGAGAAGTCGATTAAGCCATGTCTATCTGTCTGTCCGTCCGTCCGTGCGCCCGTGTACACGAAAACTCGAGCAAAAATTCAGATATCTCTCAACGAAATTTGGTATATAGATTGCCCTTTACCCAAGGTATGTTCCCATATAACGGTAGTTTTCAGAAATACGATATTGCGACATTTTAGTAAATATTGAAGCTTATTCACTGAAAATTGATATTTACAATGATTTTTGGACGTAAAATAAGAATTGTATAAATTTTTGGAAAATGGTCGTAGCCACGCCCACTTATGATTACATTTGTATATCTTGGTGACCGCTAAACCAATTTCTCCCAAACTTGGCACAGTTGTTAGCCTTGGTACAATATAGAAAACGGCTGAAAATTTAAAAAATCGGACAATAACCACACCCACACATAACGGTAATTTAGAGAAATATGGAATCTTCGATAAATCAGTTAATATAGAAGCGAATTTATTCAAAATTGATGCTTGCAATAATTCCTTAGCAAAAAACACGTTCATGATAAAATTATGACCAGGTATGTTCGCATTCTTTCTGAAGGCACCTTGGTAAATATTACATACAAATTTTTATTATTTTATTTATTTCGCTAGTTATGTTTCATTCTCCATTGGGTTCATATCCTTTTTGTGTTCGTAGTAAAAGCGGCCCAGCTCGTAACCCGCTAGGGTCGAATTTTGCTGAAATTTATACATTTATCCACCAAAATCATTTGATAAAGTGATACACTCTGGTTAAATAGCTTTCCATACAAAGTTTGACAGTTCATTTATCAAAATGATATGTTTATCATTTTATCAAGTTTATCACTTTAGATGAAGGCCCGTAAAGTTATTTCTTCTCCTGTAAAATTAAAAATTTGTTGGTTAGAGCCTTTGTGAATTAAGGTGACGCTACCGTCGCCCGTATGCCAGGAACATGAATGTGTAAAAATGATACGAGACTTAGCTCTACATTTATGCAATTGAAATTGTAAAACATGTGGTTTCTGTGTACGCATGGTATCCTGGGTTTTGGTATAAAATAGAACCCTTAATATTAATGTTATACAATTATTTATTTTGTTTATTAGGGATTTTTCTAATAAAAGTAGAAAACTTACATCCGAATCGATAAAAAAAATTAATAAGATTTTAAATGCTCTGAAAATTTTTATGAAAATGTTACTTTAAAAAAGCTCTTTGAGGGCCGTTTTCTCAAGTGACGTTTAACTTTAGAGCTCACTTTATATGTAAAAGTTAAATTAAAAGTTGCGTTCCCTAACTTTTCTGGGTTAAAACCTGTAACACTGTCAAAAGGCAAAAGAAGCCAGAGAACTGAGCACGGGAATGCTTTCTGGTAAATTCCTGCAAATTCTTGCAACTTCTTGCGAGTTAGGGAATGAAACTAAAAAGTATGGTTGCGTCTAAAGTAAAGCATTTGATTATTATTTTTAAATTGGTTTACAACCAAGAATGACATACGTCAAAAACACTCAGCGTGATCTACATTGTCAAATGAGAAGTGCCGTAAGTTTGGCTCCATGGATGTAGTTTGCCGATCTTGGCCCTTATTATGAATTACATTCGATTCGATCTTCGCTGGTTATGGAAGATCGAAAGTGAAATTTGCATTATGAGCTATGCAACTGTGTCGAAATTTTCGTTGAGTATCGGATCTTCTGTCGGACCGAACTTTGCTTTCGATGGTGTAGCGAAGTTTTAGAAAATTGTGAAAAATATATGATTTTGCGTTTGTTTAATTACATTTTGGCGGCTAGACACTAATTTTAAACAATTTTTGGGAAATCTTTAGCTATTTGTACAGTGATTTAGGGGTGGGGGCGGAGGGGGAGGGGGCGTGGCTCCCCAAAGCCACCCTAAACGAAAGAGGATGAACGCCGCTTTAAGAAAAGTCACCCCTCACCCCCTCCCCTTCGTAAAGACCATTGGGAGCTTTTTGAAAACAGCGGAAACTTGGATTTTTTCCAAAACGATTATAACCCTCACTACTCCTTTCTCTGTTGCCCAAGAAGAGGGGCTAAACACCTTTTGCAGAGAGCACCTTTCTGTTTCTGTAAAAAACCAGTAAAGCTAGTACGGGTTACTGCGTACGCGAACAGGGCTACTAATTTCTGCTGGAAAGCGTTTCTTAACCCAAAAAACTAGCAGAAACTAGCAGCTCTCTCTCGATCTTACGCTTTTCTTTTTTTGGCTCTCCTGCTAATTTCTCCTAGTAAAATTTTTACTAGCAGAAACTAGCAGCTGTCAAAATGGATAAACATAAATTCGCGCCAAATATTTTCAATAGTCAAATACACTCATCAGCTGATTACTTGCTAGTTTCTGCTAGTTTTGAGTTTCTGTACTTTTTCATTATTTGGCTCTCTGTGAGCGTAATTTCAGAGAACGTATATTTATTGAGAAGGTCCAAGAAGGAATCAGCGTGGAAACTGTCAAATACCAACAAAACTGGCGAAGCGCATTTTAAGAGCGGCCAGCCAGAGACAATTGACTTTTAACAGAGCCCAGCCAGAGGCAAAATAAATTTAACTTAAATTTAATTTATTCTATCATTCTTGCTGCCAGTCGACATTCGCAATAGGGGTGAGAGAGTTTTTGAACTGGCTGCCGAGATAGGTCGATCTTCCACTCAGCCATCGATATTCGTTTGTGATACAAGTGTTTTACCTAGTGTTCATTTCGTTATTCGTTCGTCTGTGTGTATGTATGTGTACGTAGAATATTATGCTTAAGTGCCTAAGTGTATCTCTCATATATGTACATAACAATAACATTTTCCAATTTTTGTGTTATTTTCAAGTAAAAAACTATTGGTATTGGATTAAAAAAAAACTGTGAAAAGAATTATTTTTTTTGTAGAGAACTCACAAAACTAAGTCGAAAGTCTGTATGAATTTTTTCCATATTTTCGATATTTATGGAAATAATTCAGTTTTTAATTGTTTTCGACTTGGAAACTTTGTTTAAAAATACTAAAAATCAGAAAACGTCGGATTTTGCCAGCACTAGTAAAAATCTCGCTAATCTAAGCCGAAACTATTTGAGAAAATTTTCAATATTTTCAATATTTATGGAAATAATGCAGTTTTCATATCTTTTCTAGTGCATGTAACCATGTTCTCGGCGATACATGTAACTTTCATCAAGATTAACCAGAACAATTGTGCTTCATTAACAGTTGGAACCAGCTGAAACCAAAAAAACTATGTCCGCTAAAATGGATTAAACACAAACTGGAATTGACATTTTTTACACACATACAGTATCGGTCATATCTATAGCACGCCATTTCAAAGTGATATTGTGTGCCACTTATGGTTATTTATTTATTTTTAAGAATTTTCAATTAAAATACAGTTCTTTCTCTAACAAACCCCATATAAACCCAAGTTTAACAATTTGTAGAAAACTTCAAAAAATGGCAACAAATTTTCACCTAAGTTTCAAACTTTTTTCTCGGAAGTGTTAGAATTTTTTGAGTACACAGTGCAATTTTAGTCTGATAATGTGCAAATTTCACGTGCCTACGAATTACCGTTAATTTTTTAGAAATTTTTTTTCGCATTGGCTTTCATATAATGAATAAACTCAATTTATTTGTATATGGATAAAAACCGCAACACCTTTGGGGAAAAAAATTCTAAAAAATCAACGGTAACTTTTAGTCACTTCAAACTTGCACATTATCAGACTAAAATTGATTGGGCTATAAAACTGTGTATTCAGAAAAATTCAAACACCCTCGATAAAAAAGTTTGGAATTTAGGTGAAAATTTGTTGCACTTTTTTGAAGTTTTCTACAAATTTTTAAACTTGGGGTTTATATGGGGTTTATTAGAGAAAGAACTGTATTTTATCCCTTGTCAAATTTGGTTTGGAGACAAACCGGTTTCGGCATTGTGCCATCTTCAGTGTCATTTTTCGGCACAACGCCGAAACCGGTTTGTCTCCAAACCAAATTTGACAAGGGATGACGGAAATTCGTTCCATAATACATCATACACCCACCCTGTCGAAAACAACAACAACCAAAAAGGAAACTGTATTTTAATTGAAAATTCTCAAAAATAAATAAATAAACATAAGTTGCACACAATATCACTTTGAAATGCCGTGCTATAGATATGACCGATACTGTACATCAGAGAACGTATATTTATTGAGAAGCTCCAAGAAGGAATCAGCGTGGAAACTGTCAAATACCAACAAAACTGGCGAAGCGCATTTTAAGAGCGGCCAGCCAGAGTCAATCGAATTTTAACAGAGCCCAGCCAGAGGCGAAATAAATTTAACATTAATTGATAACGTTTTTACATGCATACATATATATGTATGTACATATGTGCATATTACTGCCAAAATGCTACGCACATCCATACAAATGTACACATCTACAACTAACGGCAGCATACATACATATACACATAATCACACGCATACTCAAATACAACAATAACTATTTCTTTCATAAACGCATGCGCGCATTTCTCAAGGCCAAGTAAATTCATTCATAAAAACAACCGCAGCACATCTCCCCGCAAATTCATCACCCGCAAGCGCAACTTTTTCAATCCGACCCAAAAATTATAAAATCTTAAGATGAAGAAATCTCGGCCAGCCAAGTGAAAAGTGGCAAACTATTTCTCTATATCCAGTAAAATAAGTTATCTCAAATTTTGGAAATTTTTGGCAAAACACTCTATTTCTATGTTCCATATCAATATTTCAATACTTAACTAGTTTTTGAGATGTAATTTTAATAAACATTAAATAAAAGTGTACGTTTTCTGCAGGAAAAAACAATATTTTTTTTTATAAAATCAAAAGTTCTAAAATCACAAACATATTTGGTTTTATCGGAAGTTCACAAATGTAACGTGGCAACTTAGCTCGTTTTCATATTTTTCGGTCCGAAATTATAAAATTTTTGTCCATGACGCGCCACAATTTTTGTACAGGTGGGTCAATGTGCCTTGAACACAATTTGTATAAATACAAAAAATGATTTTATTTATTTGTTAATATTAAAAATTTCTATACTTCAAAGCTTTTATAAAAATATATTTACATATATGCACGGACGATTTTTAATATTTTTCAACCGTAAGCAAATCTTCAGTACCATAAAAGATTCAAACACATCAAAGTACAAGCAATGCAATGTCCAAGCTAGTGGTACTCCACTGTACATGTGTATATGAGTGTATGCATGTATGCGTGTAAAAAATGTCAATTCCAGTTTGTGTTTAATCCATTATAGCGGACATAGTTTTTTTGGTTTCAGCTGGTTCCAACTGTTAATGAAGCACAATTTTTCTGGTTAATCTTGATGAAAGTTACATGTATTGTCGAGAATATGGTTACATGCAGAATTTTAAATTAATTAATATTATTCTCCCTACAAAATGCAAACTTATGCGAAAATCGAAATATTTCGTAAACGTAGGGTTAATGGTTTCGCGCACGTGCCAATCTGGTGGCGACTCGCAGAAATTGAATAATTTGTGTGGAAGGAAGCGGTGAGGGGAAGACGAAAGCACATCAATCGTATATATGTATGTACATATGTACATTTATTAGCCTGTTCCAATAGCAGTCCGGTTTACAGATTTAGTCAGAACTTACAGGAAGTCGTTCCTATTGACATAAAACCTGTAAGTGGGAACACTTTTGAGAGAGTAATTGAGCAACTGTTCCTAGTCAGAAGTTACAGGATTTAGTCCGGAGTTGTTTTTCCTGTAAGTTCATGAAAAGTGTCAAACGAACAGCTGATTTACATGTGCAAACAAAAACAGAAAGCGGTGAAAGCAAATAACCTTATATTTGTTAAAAAAGGGAAGTAAACAACCAAATATTTGAATATGTATAGATTTTAATAATTATTTAGTGATATTTCAGCCAAATCAGCGTTGTACCAATGCCATGTAAACAAACCGACTGACGTTTTTACAGGAAATAGTGCTTTTTGCGTTCCCGTGCACTTCTGCATAGTTCTCCTTTTACTCTCACTTGAGAGAGTAAAATTGTAGTTTGACAGTTCCAGTTCCGAAGTTCAAAGGAACAGACTATTTAAATGCATACATACTTACATTTTCATTTGTTTGTCTTTTTGGATGCATGAAAAATTTGGTAGCAGAAGTAGGTAATGAAATGAAGTTTACAAATACGCATGTGCTTTATAAATTTAGGTTTAGTTATTAATAAATTGGATATGTAAATGACAATGTGGGGGCCAAATATGCACATGAGTAGCGATGCTGCCACCCATATAAATATTGAAAATGTTGAAAAGTTTGTTAAATAGTTTCGGCTTAGATTAGCGAGATCTTAACTAATTGATGAGAATATCCGACGTTTTCAGATTTTTAGTATTTTTAAAAAAAGTTTCCAAGTCGAAAATAATAAAAAACTGAATTATTTCCATAAATATCGAAACCATGAAAAAAATTCATTCAGACTTTCGACTTAGTTTAGGGAGATCTCTACAAAAAAAAAGAAAATAATTGTTTTCAGTTTTTTTTTTTTTTTTAATTCTAAGTAGAAAAGATTTAAAAACTTAGTTATTTCCATAGTTCTCTGGTAATTTTTTCAATTTTCTCATTCTTCTTCTTCCTGATAACTATCTGCTAGAAAAGAAAAGAAACAAAGCCACAGAAATCTAATAGGCGATAGGCTGACGGGGTGCTTGCGGAGGCAGGCGCGTGCTTGTGTCGGATCAAAAACAAAATCTAAAATATAAAAAAAATTGTAGTTTATAAAGGTCTGTATGCAGTTCTCAAGAAAAGCTAAAATTCCATACAAAATGACGTACAAGAAATGGCTAAGAAATTTTCTTAAGTCAAATTTCCTTCAGGCAGTACGCTGTTCTTAAGAAATTTGCTACGCTTTTTACTACGGTTTTCTAAATTTTTTTTGTGAAAAAAGAGCACAAGGCAACCCAGGTTTGCAACAGAAATATATGCCCGTTCCATTATTTCTTGAGGAAAGAGTGAGGCAACAGGCTGCGAAGTCTCAAAAATGTCAAAATTCCTTGGACACACACGAAATAATGACGAATTTTTCTTGACCGTTTTCTTGAGAGCTGCATACAGGCTTCACTCTTTCCTAAAAAACTTTAGAAAACCGTAGTAAAAAGCGTAGCAAATTTCTTAAGAACAGCGTACTGCCTGAAGGAAATTTGACTTAAGAAAATTTCTTAGCCATTTCTTGTACGTCATTTTGTATGGAATTTTAGCTTTTCTTGAGAAGTGCATACAGGCCTTTAAGGAAATTTGACTCAAGAAAATTTCTTAGCCATTTCTTGTACGTCATTTTATATGGAGTTTTTGCTTTTCTTGAGAGCTGCATACAGGCCTTAATGCCTGAATTATAATGGAAGTAAAGGAACGGAGTGAACTGTCACTTAATTATCTATTGTATGTCCTCTTTCAGACACGTCAAGTCTTGAATGCAATTTTTTCGCATTCTCTTTTGTGTTTTCTATTTGCTTCCACACGCGTCAACTTTAATTGAATTCAAGTCCTTGGTTCCTAAATGGGAAGCATCGAAAAGATCAAAAGAGACAAGAAAACTTGAAACGAATTGACGGTACGGAGGTATCTGTACTCTTCCCCTCTCTTCCCACCTCCTTCGCCAACGAACGAGCAGACTTGAAAGCAAGACTTGACGTGTCTGAAAGGGACTATGGGCAAGGAATTCAAACGATTATAATGCACTTGACGCAAGTATCTAAAATCAATAGATCCTTACGAATTCGCCGCGATTTGTTACGATTCGCCCCGTGTATTGTAACCAAGGTATAACTGTCAAGGCGAATTCAGCTGATAACTGTGAACAGTCTATACCCTTTAAGAAGAGGCAGAAAGGTAAATAAATTTCTGAAAACTTAAAACCATTAATTACGAAAATATTTTTTGATTCGTCAAAAATGATTTGCCGTCTGTGTTTGGAGGAATCACATAATAGTTTCGAAATCTTCTCTATGAGTGGAGAAACCGAAATTGCTAAAACCATTGCCAAATATTTTCATATCGAGGTAAGACAATAATGCTATATACATATAAGGGTATTTAATTTACTTAATATTTCTTTACAGGTACAGCCTGATGATATTATTTCTAACAAAATTTGCGAAAAGTGTTGGCAACATTTATTCGATTTCCACAGGTTTTGGTTAAGTATAGATGAGAAACAAAAAACTCTTCAAACGCATTTAGTTTGTATTGAAATAAAACCAGATATTGATGCCATTGAAACGGAAGATTTCCCAGGACCTAATTTAAACTCTCCCATTGACTCTAAAAGTAATGAGTTACGCGAGCCGGAAATCGACATGACCGTGTTACACCCGGCTGTGTTCGCAGATGGGCTAGAATTTGAAGCAACTGACATGAAAGATGATGAAATATCGGTGGACCGAGATTCATTGTTTAGTCCAGTACCTTCATCGGACGAAGATGGTAAGTACTTACTGCTTTTTATTGATGCAATTTATAATTAGAAATATTATTAGTTCCTCTAACCGAATTAATGACATCCGAAAATAAAGCCTGTAAAAGCACTAAAAGGAAGCCAAAAAAGACAAAATTAAAAAATGAGAAAGGAGTTGTCAAAACAAAGCATTCAAGCAAAAGAATTAAAGCGAAAAAAGAAATGAGAGACCTTGAAGGGCTCAAATCAAAGGCAAAAGAAAAGCAGGAGAGAAAACTAGATACGCAAGCATTAATACGGGAACTGGACGTATTTATAGCAGAAAACACGCAATTAAGTTGTTGTCTGTGTTCGGTACCACTTAAAGATTTCAATGAATTGAAGAAGCATTTTCGCCTGGAACACAATTGTGTGGGATATGTACCTTGTTGCAATAATCGATATCGGAAAAGAACATTGTATGTAGATCATCTGAAACTGCACAAGGACCCAGACTTTTTCAAGTAAGTATTTATGTTTTTATTTTTATAAAAGTGGCTCGTATTTTGATTTCCAATGGTAATGATTTGCTACTTTTTTCTGTTCTTATTACTGCATACGCAGATGTACTCTTTGTAATAAGCAATTAGCCAGTCGAAACAACTATCAAAATCATATGGATACAAAACATCCCGACGCTGAAAAATTGCTTTATTCCTGTAAATTGTGCCCTCGGAAGTTCGTCAAACAATACATTTTAGACTATCATATAAAGTCTAGTCATACCACGGAACGCAATTATATTTGCAAAACTTGTAACAAGGGGTAAAATCCTTTAAAAAGCACGACCCCATTGTATATTAAATTTATTTGTTTTTTTTAAGATTCACCCATTCAGCAGTTTTACGGCAGCACGAAAAGGCAGTCCATTTGAATACCTATGACTCTGTATGTGAAGTTTGCGGAAAATGTCTTAAAACGCAACAGAACCTCATTACTCATATGGAAGCCATGCATAGTACAGTTCCGCGTCCGGAAGAACAATGTAAAATTTGCCTTAAGTGGCTGAAAAATGCACGCTGCCTAAGAAAGCACATGATTGCACATCGCGACCAAGCATCTGGACAAGAATTTAAGTGTCCACAATGTGGTATGGAAAAGGCGACTCGACATGCTCTTTCCGCGCATATACGGTATTATCACACAGACAAAGTTTTCACATGCGCAATGTGCAACAAAGAGTTTAGAAATCCACGGGCTTTAAGGGTAAATTGATTAATTAAGTAATCGATGTAAATTTGTAATATTTACTCCATTCGTAGGAACATGAGACAATGCATACTGGTACACATTTATATACCTGTTCATTTTGTCCCAAGACATTCAGATCGCATGGTAACATGCACAAACATAAGGTGAACAACCATTCTAATGTATACGTGCCGCACCGGTCGCAACCAAACGAAGTTACTAAAACACTTCTAAATAACTTATCAACTAATGTAGAACAGAGTTGAAATGGAAGGCAAATATTCCATGCAGTATAGTATTAATATGGGTCTTCACACCGAAGCTTGGTACTCTGTGTCTCGGTGTTCGGTAATCTTTTCCTATGTATTTTGTTTGTGTAACACTATTTTACACAAATAAAGTATACTAGAAAAAATTATCGAGCACCGAGTTACGCATACCAAGCCCAGGGACCCATAATATTTTGTATTTATTAATGTCGTTATGCAATGTTTTTTTTTTTTTAATAAAAGTAAAAAGCTAAAAAGGTTTTTTTTAATAATAACAATAAACATATCGCGCACCGTCTTCAAAAGGGCCACAACTCAAAATTACACGTTTGTCAAAATATGCGAAAAACTATTTCTTAGCATATGATAGCCATATGGGCAAGGGGGAATTTAATTATATACAAAATTTGCTCCAGCTTTTGCTGAAAGGTAGGACCTGTTCGAGGCACATAATAAAAGCGGCATTACTGCCGCACTGATGAAAATTTGCAACACTGTCGCAACGGCCTAAATGATAACGTTGCTATAAATTCACTCCGAACATGATACTTTAATAATTCGCGCAACACTGCGGTTATGAATGCAACTCGAACAAGCCCGTATATAAAAGCAAATTTTGAGTTGTGCCTCTTTTGAAGACTGTGTGCGATATGTTAGTGTGTGGCCTTGATGTTGTTACACAAACCGGAGAGATCTACACTTTTACATTCCCACGACAGTGGATTCTACGTACGGGGGGTTTTACCCGACCAAGGGCTGTTATTTCGGCGATCTAACCCCGTTTAGGTCGGTGAAATATCTCAGAAGTAGTTCGGTGTGTCAGACCAGGATATTCTGTAACGTGACATCAGTCAACACCTGCCTTGGCTGGTGCCACTTTAGGGCATGATCAGGTCTGCGCACCACGCGAGATTCGACGAGGAACTTCGAGGGGCCCGTGTTCCGCTGCACAGTCGCAAGCCCCAATTGCGACGCAACCCACTACCACCACATGTGGGCACCCTCCGCAGCAGCGCACACAGCCAATGGCGATGAGGCAACAAACATCCCTCACCTCGCATAACAACATCCCTGCAGGGAAACCGCGGACTAGTGAATCTAATTTCTAGTTCCGTACTAGGTCTTTATCGCCAAAAACGAATTAGTCCGATATGAACTAAATCCCCACCAGTCCAAAATCGGAGAAAAGTGGTACTTTTAAAAAACTAATTTGTTTCAGTTTTTTCAATAGAAATCGATATCTAAAGTGACGAATTTAGAAATGGTTCGGAACTATAGAAAAAGGGATGCACAACGAACTAGATCTTATTTGTCGAATTTAGAACTAATTCGGAACTATCGAATAAGGGATGCAGCGGGGGGCTTGTTTACTTTACATAGATATGTGTTTGGCAGCTTTTTCGTTCAAATGCGCTTCTATTCTGCGCTTCGCAGATGCTTTTTCATAGCTTGGTAATACAAAACTAAAATTTGTGTTAACATTTCAACATCTTGGGACCGTCTGGAATCTAAGATATAGCAGCGAGCACCTCTGCAAACTCAGCTACAGCTAAAGGTATGTAAACGTACATTTCTTACAATCATTCAAACAAATTTAATTTCAAATTGAAAACAAATTTCTTCCAAAATAACTTAAAATCGCGCCACGGATGAACCAAAAAGATTGAAAAATCATGATACTTTTTTCTTTCGTCTATCGATTTCAGAACTGGTTCGGAACTATAGAATTTAGGACTAGTTCGGAACTATCGAAAAAGGGATGCAGCGGGGGGCAATTGACACTTCCTAGGACATCGCCATGTTAAATTCGCCAGTTGCTTGCATGCAAAAGAGATTTATCGCGAACCAGTACTAGGTCTAAATATACTAGAAGCGTACCAGTTCAGAACTAGAGATATTCCCCACAGGGATGTCTCCTGGGCACTACCCCAAACAAGCGTTAGCTAAAAGTGAGAATGTGTTAAGGCTCCGTTATGCATACTTGGCATGGCTTGAGAGCTGTCACATAAGAAATCTGTTAAATGAGCCTCGCGTGTAATCGGTTATCGAACGCACAGCACTACATACGTAGAAGTCTGTTGGTTTTTGATTTCTACGTAAAAATGGTATAGCAGTGCATGCAATGCCAAGTATGCATAACAGAGCCTTTAGTGTGCCTAATTCATTTTGCATGCTGTCGCGTTCTCATCGTTACGCTCTTGCTTGTATACGTACCAAGGTACATTGAACAGGTAGTATCAGTAGAGCAGCTGATTTGATTTATTTTCAAATTATTTGGTCTCGAAAATGTCAAATATTTTTTAATTTTTTCTCACGAAAATTATAAGTTGTTAAAATCCATTTGCTTGTGAAACCTTTTTCCATACAAAACAAGCGATTGAATAGCAGCTTTTGGAACGTTCGCCCAACTCGGCAGCACGACCGCTGATTACTGGGCCTTGCAAAGGATGGATCAATGCTTCGAGAAGCAAACAAATTTACTAGGAAAGAAAGTTGCATCAATTTTTATTTTTTCCAATTTCAATTTTTTATTTTTTAAATTTTTTTGTATTTCACATGGCACGCTTTGATTTAGAATAAAAAATTCAGAGCAGTTGTTGACACTTTCGATACCAGAAGCAACAACAAAATACACGCAAATGTTGTTTTTGCTCTACTGATACTACCTGTTTAATGTGCCTTGATACGTACACACCACGATTGAGAGAAATAGAGATTGCGCCAATCGCGGTACTGCTAATCCGCTCTTTGTGATTTTGACAGATTGAGCTGTGTGCGTGACGTCATCTTGGTGCAATTGTTGAATGTGAGCATACGAAAAAACCAAATAACAATTTTAATATTTGTGCGTTAATATTTCTGCGTGGTTTTAAACAATTATTGAGACATTAAAAAGCAAAATGAAGTGTGCAGTGGCAAAGTGTATAGTGAAAACAAAAGGAAAGCGTGCTATATAAGTATACGGACGCAAACCTGGCGAAAAAGTGGAAGCAGTTATGCCTGCGAAGACATGCATTAAACACCAAATCGAGCTTTGTGCTATGTGTGTGAGCTATGAGCTTCTACATGGAACTATGTTGGCCTTTCCTTGGTGAATTGCAGTAGGTATATTTCCATGGTGAATGTAGACAGTTGCTGGTTTAGTTTGCTGGCAATGGCATACATACAAAAGCAGTTTCTACAGTAAATAGATACATGAACTTCACTACCTAGGGGCTGTCCACATATTACGTAAGGGAGTTTTCGCCTGTTTTGAACCCCCCCCGCGCCCCCCTTTCCTCGCGTAATAAATTGTAAGATTTAATTGATCCCCCTCGACCCGCCGAAGATCTTACGTGAGATTAAAAATCCCCTAGAAATGTTTTTTCAATTAAACATTAGAAAATACTATATATTTCCATCAAACAAATATAGGATGTATGCCTAGTCAGTCTTAAAAACTTCATTACATAGTTATACTGTATACTGAAAAAGGAGTAGCCACAGGGATATCTCGTACTTCTTTTTCACTCAAAGGTATATCATTTTCACAGTCCACTGAAATTTTTTCTTGATTCACCCACTCAACAATATCCTCTGTTTCATTTTCTGTGATGACACACATGAGCTCTCGCCCGCGTCGTGAAATTATCCACTTTGCTCTTCAACGCTGAGGCTCAGAAAAGATCAAGTGAAGCTTTTTGTGAATGCTTAGGTGCTTTCCATATATTACGTAAGGGAGTTTTCGCCTGTTTGTGTTCGAGCTGCATTTTTCGGTTATAATAGACACAGAAGAGTAACGTTTTTTGTAGAAAAATAGAAAAATTAAAGCAAAAGTTGTCAAAAATTGTAATATCCTCCGTATTTACTGTATATTTTTCATTTCAATGCAATTTAGTACTTTAATTGGGTGAAGTTTCGTATTTTATAAAAAACAATTTTGAATAAGAATACAAGAAAAATTATATTACGTAAGAATCTACGGGACGCCCCCTCCCCCCATATAAGAAAAAGTAAGAAAATTCTAGACCCGCCCCCCCCACAATGGTCTTACGTAATATATGGACAGCCCCCTACTTATTTTTGTTAGTACATACCTGATTCTTTTAGTGCTGGTATGAGGTAATGCACCAGTGGATAAGGTCGCCAGGCGCTAATTCAAGCGGCATCTTACCGCGCTGTTACGTACCTAATACAAAACAGTGCCCAAATTATTATACATTTAAAAGCTCAGCTTAAATTATGTTTTACTGACATAGAATATTTGCTTCCAAAAAAGCCACACTCATGCATTCTCTCGGAAATGGTACAAAAGTCGTCAAATAAAAGCTGTGGAGTTTATGGTGGTTGGCTACCGTCCACACATATAAATATGCACTCTGCATGGCTTTTTAAAATGGCAAGTCCAAAAATTCACTTTGCTGCACACCTTCCTTTTGGTCTACATGAAATTGCAAACACTGTTAATACATAAATTTTTTCATACGCTAAAAATCGTACTTATCTAAAGGGCTACATGTCCAAAATTATTGCCACGTGTTCCGAATTAATCAATCTTTGTATATTTATTGATTCCTGCAAAATTGAGCCACGTAATATTAAAATTAACACATTTCTCTCGCAATTGCACCAAGATGACGTCACGCAAAAATTACGCTCAAAAATCCCCTCTCATTGGCGCAATCTTGTATTCTATCATTCTTGCGTACACACGATGATTACGCTCTTTGAGCCTGTGCTCGTTCTTTGCCCATGCCTGTTCATGGGAATTATTGACAGCTGCGGTCCAAGAGACGAAGCTGTACGGCAATTCAACATTATTGTTACATTGCGCAGGTCATGATTCAATCCCTGGCATTCAGTAAGCGGTCTCTAGTCACTAATAGTGACTTTTGGTGGTGAACTTGGATTTTGAGACTATTTGGTATTCAGTACGCTGTCTCACGTCTCTAGTCTCAAACAAAGTTACTAATTTTTCAGCTGGCTAAGTGCAGGTCTCAAAAATAAAAATATGGAGAAAAAGTTAATTGCTTTCCATTTTATTAAAACAAACGCGAATATGAAGCGAGGATATTTGTTCAATAAGAATTTCGTTAGGAAATAAACCAAAATGCTTTAATATACAAATCCATTGAAAAAATAATAATTTTTTCTTAACATTAAAATCTAAAGGTTATTAAAAAAATAAAACTAATAAAAAAAGAAAAAAATACTAAATAAAAAAAAAATAAAAAATCCTCTTCGCCCGAGGAGTACTCGAACCCGGACCCTGTCGACCGGCAGCCTAATGCTTTGACCACTCGGCCATTGCGACTCTTCGGGAGGCGCGGCAAAAAGCATACGTAAACGCTATCAGTTGACTGTCTGTGTTATTTTTCACCACACATTTTTGGTGAACTTTTTGTGACTCTCTCCTACTGAATAGCCAAATCATCTCGTCACAAAAATAGTCACTAATTGCTAATCTCAAATTTAGTGACTTGAGATGAGACTGAATTACTGAATCCCAGGGAATAATCAGTCTGTTCCTTTGAATTTCGGACTAAAACCTGTGGAACTGTCAAAC
>NW_023459444.1:0-4948 GCF_013731165.1 Rhagoletis pomonella | reverse complement strand
CACTTGCCTGAAATAAAACACGATATCGAGGATGTTGAGGCGGAAGCTAAGCCTTATGATGAAATGCCTATAAGTCACGAAAAAGTGGACACTGGATTATGCGAGCCTGAAATAGACATTTTTTTTGGAAAATTTGGAGTGTATGGAGGGCAAACTGAGTTTGTGGCTGCTAAAACCGAAGAGGATGAGTCAACGATGGGTGATGATTATTTCAGTATTCCTTTAATGGATTCACTTGGTAAGCGTAAGTCAAGGGAAATCTTTGGCTATTTGTACAACGATTTAGGGGTGGGGGCGGAGGTGGATGGGATGGGTTTTTTGATTCGATTCACGCGTTTGGGCACAGCAACCCAAAATCTTTGTACAAATTCATAAAGAGTACCCGATGATCTTGTTTAACGTTTCAGAGGATATCAATATACCTACATATCTGTGTTCATATGCAATATTAGCTTATGTCGAAAGGCTGGCTTTATAATGCGGCATTCGCAGCATACAATTGCGAATGACTCACTGGCGCCGAGCCGTTGTAGAACTTTGCAAATAAATGAGCAAGAGGTAGTTCCGCTACCAGCAAGACAATATTCAAAGAATAAAGGGAATGCCGCATTATACTAAAGCCAGCTTCCCGACATAAGCTACTATTCCATACGAACACAGATATGTATACGCATAATATAACCACATCTAATTATTTCAATTAAAATACCATAAAATATTAGACATTCATTCGAAGGATAATAAATGTGAGGCGCAAAAATTAAATGTTGTGGTTGAAAACAAAGGAAAAGCGAGAAGAGGACGCCCAAAAAAAATCGATAGCCCTCCAAAGAAAAATAAGACCAACATTAAAGAAAAACCAGAGCGAAGAAAACGGACTGCCAATAAAAAGAAAACTCAAAGCAAAGATATTGCGCAAAAACCCGAGCACTCCATCAATTATGGTGAAAAATTAAAAGCTATCCAAAAGGCTGATGAATTTTTGGCGAAAAACACAGAGTTAGATTGTTTCATTTGTAAGGAGAAGTTGAAAGATTTTAAGGACCTTAAAACTCATTTTCGACAAAAACATAAATGCGCTGGCTATGCGGTTTGCTGCGACCAACGTTTTCTCAAACGCACATTATTTGTAGATCACATACAACTGCATAAGAATCCAGATTTTTTCAAGTACGTACGTATGTATAAAAATATATTTGCATATCGATAGCTGAGTGGAAGATGGATTTATCCCTATCCCTATCTCAGAATTTGATTGAAGAACGTCCTATTTCAGAATTTTATTGAAGAAAATTTTCTGAGATAGGGCGTTTTACAATGGGCTGCCGAAATAGATCGATCTACCACTCAGCCAGCGATATGAAAATATCACTACGCGCGTATTGCATAGAAGGACTGACTCTACGTGTAATTCTAAGCAAATTTGCCGAAGAGCCTATGAGTGTAAAATCATTTGGGGTTTGACCAATTGCGAAAATAGGTTTCAAAAAAAATTTGAAAATTTTCACTGTTCGCACTTTGGTGGAAGTTTAAAAAATAGTATAAGTGCAGAAATAGATTATTCATACCAAAAAGCATGTTTTTATACAAAATTTCTCTTCTTTACGACACTACAGCAAAATGCTAAGAAACCTATTTTCGCTATTTTCAAACTCCAAAATGATTTTAGACCCCTTGTTTATTCGCCAAATTCGCTTAGAATTACCCGTAGAATCCTTCTGTGCTATACGCGCATAGCTGAAAAAATCTCAAATACAAATTGACCCGCGCTAATGCATGTATACCGGTTTAATTGCCTATTGTTCATCCCTTAGGTGTTCAATATGCCAAAAACAATTGATAAGCCGCAAAAATTACATCAATCATATGCACTCGTTACACCCAGCAGCTGAAAATCTTCAATTTGCTTGCAAACTTTGTCCGAAAAAGTTTATCAAACAATACATTTTAGATAGTCACATAAAGATGTGTCATATGTCTAAAAATCACGTGTGCAAACTGTGCGATAAAGCGTAAGCTGTGTTATTTCTTGAATTGTCCACATATTTATGTTAACGTTTTAGTTTTGCCAACATCTGGACTTTAACTCAGCATGAAAGAGCTGTACATCGAAATGAATTTGAATCTGTTTGCGAAATATGTGGAAAACGTTTAAGAACCACGGCAAATTTAAAATATCACATGGACAACATACACAACACGGAGCCACGTCCAGAGGTGCAGTGTACAGTATGTCATAAATGGCTTAAGAGTGATCATAATTTGCGCAAGCATATGAAATCACATCGTGATGAAGCATCTGGTGTAGTATTTAAGTGTCCTCACTGTAATGTTGAGAAAAAATCAAGAACCTCGCTTTCGTCTCATATACTTTATCATCACTCAAATAGAGTTTTCACTTGTACAATGTGTGCAAAAGAATTTAAAACTCCAACTAAATTGAAGGTAGTTTCAAATGTGTAATATATTAAGGGATGTTTTATACTGTCATATTGTTGTAGGTCGTATTTTTTTTAACATTATTACCATGGTTGTGAAACTCTAGGATGCACAACTATACGACAGTATACAACATTTTGTGAGCTCCCTAATTATTTGTATACCCGCGCACTGTTTTATTAACTTTGTTCGCATAACGGTTGTTTATAACAGCCTAAAGTAAACGCGATAGATATAGGCATACATATGTGTGTATTAGGGTGATCCAAAATAACTAACTTAACGAATTTATGGCCTTAAAAGGACTAATTTACTGAGAAGAAAATAATGGCAGGAATGTTAATCCTGCGATCCCGGAATCCAGGGCTCCCGGCCTTTTGAAGGTCCCCAAAATGCCGGGATTCTCGGCAAATAATCCCGGGATCTTCGGGATTTATATTTTGCACGGATGGCAATAATGGAAAATTCTTTTCATGACCAGTATTGCCTATATCACTTTTTTTATTTAATAATTAATATTTTTTATAATGTCTAGCACATTATACATATAACACCACACGATAGTAAATTTTAAATACAAATATCAATATATTCGCGAAACCATGGACCAAATAGTGTAAAATTGCGTTTTTAGATTTTCACTCTAACGTCAGTAATTCAAACAATTCAGAGAAATGTGCTTAGAGAAGAATATGGGATCAAATTAAAGAGGAAATTCTGTAGAATTTAAACGGATTCAAGTTTTTGGTGCAGAAGGACTGGTAAGTATTGAAAATGTCCTTTTAAAATTTTATCATTGAAATTTTGCAATATTTGTTTATGAAATAAACATAAGTTAAGGACTTATATAAACTCGATAAAATTCTCGAATTGCGTCCTATTTTTATCACCTAAAAAAATTACCTACTCGTCCTTGTGAATCCAAAAAGTTTTAATTTTTCTGAATTCTAAAGAAATTTCCTCTTGCATGTGGCCCAAATTTTTATTCTACATTGCATTGAATTCTTTAAATATAAATAAATCCTGACCTCAGAGAGATAAATAAAAACCCTACTTAAAATAAAAAGTACGGTTTGGACCCATTTATTTATTATTTATTTTATGGAAGGAGAGCTTCTCAAACAATATAGAAGAAATTTTATCGATTTAATTTGTTGAAAAGTAATGAATATCCAAATCCCGGGACTTATCCCGGGATTGTGATAACGGCATCACGAAAATCCCGGGATCAGAAAAAGCAGAAAAATTAACGTCCCTAGTCGGAGGGCATTTGAAATTGTCTATTTAATTAATTGATTGGCGATTACACATATGTTAGTGTTTGGCCGAGCTCTTCCTCTGATTTGTCGCCTGCGCCTTGATGTTGTCACACAAAGGGGAGGGGCCTACATTTTTACCGTTCCCACGACAGTCGGGTGTACGTAACCGGAATGACCCAGAATTATATTTGGCCAAGGACTGTCACTCCAGCAACACTCCCCAAAAACTCTTTGGGGAACTTGTATGCCGCTATAACAACAACAACCTTCATTTTTATGCGGTCTCCGAACTGTATTTCATGACAGAAATACACTCGGAGGTTCGCAATTGCCTGCCGAGGGGCGACTGCTGTTAAGAAAAAACCTTTTTTCTATATTTATACCCGAGCGTACTTTTGCACAAGGGTATTTAATATATATTTATATGTTATTATATATTAATATATATATTTGTTCGCATAACGGTTGTTTGTAACAGCCAAAACGAATCGAGATAGTTATGGACAAATGTATACATATTTGATAAGAATGAAAAGAGAAGTCGATTAAGCCATGTCTGTCTGTCCATCCGTCTGTCCGTGTACACGATAACTCGACCAAAAATTGAGATATCAACGAAATTTGGTATGTAAGTTGCCCCTTATCCAAGGTAGGTTGGTACTGTAACCACGCCCACTTCCCATATAACGGTATTTTCAAAAAACTGCGATATATCAGTAAGTATTAGATGGAATTTGTTGAAAATTAGTGTGTGGAGTAGAATTGTGGTAAAAATAATATAATGAAATTTTTGGAAAATGGGCGTGGCACCGCCCACTTACGAGTTTGGCCGAGACCAAAACAGCACGTCAGTCATTTCTCTTCTGTGCTAACTGGCGCCATTTGGAAACGCCGAGTGAAGCCAAGTCCTTCTCCACCTGGTCTTTCCAACGCAGAGGAGGCGTTCCTCTGTTATGAGCATCGCGGCCGGCATTGAACACTTTCAGAGCAGGGGCGTTTCTGTCCGTTTGAACGACATGGCCAAGCCAGTGAAGCCGCTGAATTTTAATTCGCTGCACTATGGATGTCTATGTCATTGTAAAGGTCATACAGCTCATCGTTAAATCGTCTGCGGTACTCGCCATCGCCAACGCGTAAAGGTCGGCAAATCTTTTGCACAATCTTTCTCTCGAAAACCCCAAAAGCCGCTTCGTCAGATGTTTTTTTAGCTGGTTTGGCTAATTTTATGTTGAAATAAGAACCACGTTTTT